>NC_069502.1:408244473-408486973 GCF_027579735.1 Bombina bombina
GAAGTCACAGAAACAGTTACATACTATTGCTGTTAAGCCCCCCCCGAGTCTTTGCCTCCTGCTCCCTCCTCTGGTCCCCCAGCCCCCATCTCTCCCTCTCACATCAAAAACACAATGCTCTTTAAGGTAGCATTTCTCTGGTGGGTGGGGCTGAGCGGGCCCCCTGGGCCCATCAGGCTCCTAACTGCAGTCATCCCTGTCATCCCCTGATGGCAGCCTTGTGGTTGCCTGGATATACATTTCTCACAGCCCTAGGCTAGGCCAAGGCTACACCAGCACCAGCCTTCAACTGGCCACCACATTTAAGCTAAAGAGATATAGGTAAAGATGTGTAACCCACACAATGGCTATTAAAGATCTCTGTTATTATTATTATTTATTACAACTATTATTTTGCCTAACAGAATTTATTGCTAGCATTTTTTTCTCATTTTTTTATTCACCAAAGCTTAAAAATCTTAGTTCAGATATCAAAGTCCTTGCACTTCCAAAAAAACACTGATATGACGAGGAAGATAAAACTTAAAAAATGTATTTCTTCCAAGAATAAAAATATACATCGATCCAACACAAGAATACACAAAGGAAGATGGGGAGACCATGGCCCCTCGGCATCTGATGCGTATCATGCTGAGTTAGCAAGTGATCACTGTGCTTATCTTCCTTTGTGTATCCTTGTGTTGGATCGATGTATGTTTTTATTCTTAGATGAAATACATTTTTAAGTCTTATCTTCCACGTCATATCAGTGTTTTTTTGGAAGTGCAAGGACTTTGATATCTGAACTAAGATTTTTAAGCTTTGGTGAATAAAAAAATGAGAAAAAAATGCTAGCAATAAATTCTGTTAGGCAAAATAATAGTTGTAAAAAAATAATAATAACAGAGATCTCTAATAGCCATTGTGTGGGTTAGGGACCCATAGGGTTGGAGGACCCAGGGAGGATTTTGTGTCGTGGGATTGTCAATGTAGGTAAATCCCTGATACTAAATCTTTGTGGTGGGGATGGGGATTTTGATAGGGATTGTATTTAATGTGCAGCAGATTTAGTTTATTGGTGCATAACGCAAGAGTTCTGCAGCTTTGGTAGTGAGTTCAGCATCAGTGATTGGTAGGTGAATGGATTCAACTGGATTTTGGGGATCTTGGAGGTGGGGATTAAATAGTATAAGTTTTTTCAAAGTTGGAGTGTTAATTGCAATATTGGGAATTTATTATGACGAGGGATTATTTGTTTCTGAGTTTTTAGCAATTAAGTTTTTTTAATGTTGGGGTTATTTGCAGTTGGATTTTTCAGGTGTTAATGTCAGGCTAATTATATTGGTCAAATATTTAGTGGTGAGCTAGTTCCAGTGTCGGGGATGTGCAGTAAAGCTTTACAAAAAAAAACCTATTTGGGTAGCCATATATGACATTCATCCCATGGCCATTCAGGGTTTCCTGATCCTGCAAGCTCTTAAGTTGGAATGATGACCTGAAAGAGAAAGAACGTTTTACCTGGGTGAAGAATCCCACTATGGCTGAATTCTGGCATCAGAGAAGATGATAGCTTTAGTAATTATTACTTTTTTGTAACAACATGGATCACAAAATATTATAAAAATTCTTAGCTTCTATTTTTGCCTTTTTCAACCTCAGCTACTATGTTCTTGTTTCCTCAGTCTACAGGGTAAAGGATACAAACTAAAGTCACTGGCTCTAGTATACATGTAAGAGAGGATTCTAAGCTTCCCCTCCCTTATCCAGTGCCTCAGAGACAACCTTGTTCCATATTGCAGGACCCACCCACCAACTATAATGTATGTTATTTAGGGTTTTCTCTCAGTATATATACTATATATATATATATATTGTTTGTGTGTGTGTGTGTGTGTGTGTGTGTGTGAACAGTAGCATATGTTGAGTGAGATTGCAGATCTAACAATAAAATAGGAAAATAACAATAAAGGTTGTGCCTAGGCATACATCTATTGTGAAAAAAAATAGGTTAAAAGGGAACTTTTCATACTTTTTGTTTAGTTTTGTTTGGAATAAGGTGATAGCAGGTAAGAGGTGTGTTTGAAATCCTGCTCCCTTGAATGTATTACCCAACTTATGGGCATCTGTGATCTTTCCTACAACAATAGGATTTCATGAAAAGACATTTTCTTGATTACACATACAATACAAAAACCCAGTTGCTTAAGGTCATCCTAGGTTTCACTTTATGGCCATATATTATGTGTGTTACATTTCAGCTTTACAGAGTATTATGGTAGTGTAAGGTAGCTTGTGTACTGGAGTGAAATTAAGTGAATGGCCCTCTAGTGGAAAGGAGAACATTAGTTGAAGTTAGGTTAGAGTTAAGTTAGCAACTAAGTTGCAAAGTTAGGGGTGGGTTTTAGCTTACCAGATTTAAGCCCACGGAGCCAGGGTTCTGCTGCTTTTTCCTAGTGACTACAGTCTGGAAGCTTTCCTACAGTCTGGAAGTTTTCACAGTTTTCTGTTGCAGTTCTTTCAAAGTCATTGGTTTGCAGTATGTACCGTGCCAGAGGGGCCAGGACAGCGCCTAAACAATTCAGGGATGCCATGGATCCTCCTTCCCGTGAACATGCTGCTGAAAAAAAGATGAGTATTGATGAGGATGCAATTCCTCCATCAGGCCTTTCCCCATCCACTTCCACTTTGCCCCCATCCCAAGTCACTCAGGATTCCCTGTCATCTTCCCAGTCCTTGTCCCCCGGATGAGGAGCCTCCCTCTCAGAATTCAGGGGATCAGGGATATGTTTTGCATGCTTAAGACAATTATGGGACCCATAGGAAAGACCGGGGGGTCCCCTCGGCCTCCCAACCACCCACTTCACATGTGGCTTTTTCCCACCTGTCCACCTCCCAACAAACCGCTCCTCTGGGCCTCGGTTCGGTAGGCCGCAACATGGTGCCGAGCTCTGCCTTCACTTCCAGTTTAGCGCTCCCAATGTCTCACACTGATGACGTCACTTCCGGAAGTGACGTGCGGGGAGTTGGAGTGGCCGGACGTGGACACTGAAGAACTCAAAAGGAGCCAGCAACAGACGATGGTGCAGGTGAGCAGGGAGTGTCAAGGCCTAGGGGCTCTGCTGCGCAACGCTCTGCAGTCTTGCTGAGAAGGGCTTGGTCTGTTTCAGCAGCGGTAAAGAGGGGTTCCTCAGCTGTGGCACTAAGGGTTACACTAGACCACCAGGCAGTCAGGGGGCATTCTTATGGATCCGCTACATGGGTCAACACAGTCACTGGGGGTAAAACAAGGGGCATGAGGGTTTCGGTCCAGGGCGCCAGACTGCTAGCCAGGTGTAGGACCTTGCAGGGCCAAGGCAGAGCAGGGGCAGGATTATCTGACTCTATGTTTTCTAGTACAGGAGAGCAGGAGGGGGACACAGAGATAGTAAGGGATTTGGAGACAGAGGCAGGTCCTGTGATATCAACACCATTGGGCAGGGGCTAGGGGAGTTCAGGCGGATCAGTGCCTGGCCTGGATACTCCCCTCTCGTTCTCGTCTCCCTTTCAGGTATTACCAGGACAGATGTCGCAGCATGAAGGAGCTGAGCTAATGGACAGCAATGCAGCATCATTCCCTAGCACATCGGGAGCTCCTTTTACTCGATGGCGCAGAACAGCAACTCAGAGGGAGTGCTAGCTGGCCGTAAGGGTCTGCATACCACTCACTTACATACATTTACTGAGGATTCTAGCTCAGACACAGACTCAGATGGGGGGAGGGCACTAGGGCTGAACACTAAAGGCCATAGGCGCATGTTTCACATGCTTAAGACAATTATGGGACCCATAGGACAAACCGGGGGGTCCCCTTGGCCTCCCCTCACTTTGCAGTTTGCAGAGTCAGGTTTAAGGATAGTGTCAGCTCAGACACCTGGGGTGCACACACAGCCTGTAAGGCGGCGGTGCAAAGGGATACATATCCCTGCAAGGTGCATTCATTGCACGCTCACTTAAAGCCAAAAAACGTTCAAAAAGATTAGAGACGATAGATACGTCAACATTTTTGAGTTATCCATAGAAGCTTATATAACAAAGGAGAGTAGCAAGGATGGCACAGGGCCTAAGAATGTGAAACGGCCGGACACTTTTGATGACTGGCGGTGCTGTTTCCGGGATTTCGCTTTCTGTATTATTGAATAATGACCAGACCAAGCGATGGATCAGTTCAAGTATATGACAGACAACTCCCTGCTGACTTTTGGCTTCAAGTACATAGAATTGTGGTCTGGTCTGGGGCCTGAAAAAGTCCCTAGTCTTGTCCCAGTATCTAAAGTGGGAGTGGCCAAGCCCCAGACCCCCATGAAACGTCGGGGGATGGAGTGTTGGAAATGCATTGAGAAGCAGTTTGACAGGGGAGCATTGTGCTCCTTTCGTCATGTCTGCATGTACTGCAGGGGCCAGCACACAGAGATGGAGTGTCAAACATGGACAGCGGGCAAGGCCCCCCCAGTGAGGGCCTGCTAGCAACAAGGGCGCCAACCCTGCTGAAACTGGCTGCAATTAGGCCATGGTTGCCAACTTTTCCTGACAGGGAGGCCATTGATCTGTTGCTGGGAGGGATTCAAGAGGGTTTTAGGATTCCTACGACAGGGGCGGTAGAGGGGTCTCAAACATACCACAATCTGAAGTCAGCATATAAGTTCCCAACAATAGTTAGGGAGAAGCTGGCCAAAGAGCTAGCACTGGGTCTTATATCGGGTCCCTTCACAGAACCTCCACTGCCTTCACTGGTTATCTCCCCATTGGGGGTTGTGTCCAAGAAAGAAGAAGGGAAGTTCAGCCTCATACAACATCTGTCATACCCAAAAGGCAGATCTGTGAATGATGCAATCGGCCCAGAAATCAGCTCTGTAAAAAAAAACAGCTGTTCGACCAAGAGCTAAGTTTGGTTAGGCAGGTAGGTCGACGGGCGCTGTTAGCCAAACTGGACATCGAGTCCGCATTTTGGCTGCTCCCTATTAACCCATCATCTTTCCGGCTAATGGGTTGTAAGTTTGAGGGCAACTTTTATGTTGATTGTTGCCTTCCAATGGGCTGCTCAATATCCTGTGCCTTTTTTGAAACCTTTAGTTCCTTCCTGCACTGGGCGGGGGGGTTGTAGCGCACTATCTTTATGACTTCCTGTTAGTAGGCAAGGTAGGAACCGAGGAGTGCGCTAGGCTGATGAGAGTAATGAGAGCTCTAATGCAAGAGTTCGGGGTTCCCCTTGTAGAAGACAAGACCCAAGGTCCTTGTACCAGGCTGATGTTCCTGGGTATTGAGGTTGACACTGTGGAAGAGCTATGTCGTCTCCCAGAGGACAAGGTACAACGTATGCTGGGAGTGGTTTGAAGGGCTGCTGCAGCACAACGTTTACCACTAAGAGACCTTCAATCGGTTCTGGACCTCCTCAACTTCTCCTGTAAGGTGATCCTAATGGGGAGGGTTTTGCCATGTCCCACTTATCTTTGGCAGATGGCAAGACATGGGCCCCATACATCCATTTAATTTGGGCATTTGTGTCTCCGATGACATGAAGAACTTTAACCCAGCACTGGGCTGAATGGACACAGTTTTGCACATCTCGACACTGTGAGGTATCACTAGGGTCACAGGTAACACTGCTTGAATGGCTCGAGTGTTTGAGACTAAATGAAGTAAAGAAGGGTGCAATGGGCAGCCGGATGCCTGCGCTATCATTCTTCCACAAACCTTTCGGATATAGCAACCATACCACAGCCTTTGCAGTGCGCCAGGCTGTAAAGGGCTGGGGGAGGTTGGAAGGTGCTAAGCTTGACTTAAGGGAAACAGCTAACACAACTAATTTCCCTACTGCACACGCTGGAGAACATCTGTTCATCCGAATACGAGGTGAGGCTGTTCAAAGCAGCCTTCACTGTCGCGTTTTATGGGGCATTGCATCCTGGGGTGTTGGTGGCAGTTTCCAAGACAGGTTAAGGGGCGGGGGTACAAGCACAGCATGTTAGGCTGACAGATAGTGCAGTGCTTTTACTCATCCCACGCTCAAAGACTGACCACAACACCAGGGGAACTTGATTGTCATTGCCTGCCAGCCCAGGAACACCATCGTGTCCCGTTAGACTGGTGGGAGAGTATATAGCAGTGATGCCGCCAACGTCGCCTCAGTTTTACCTGCACGTAGACGGGTTTAACCTATCCCGATTCCAGTTCACGGGGTGCTATGTCAGGCGGTTAAGACTATGGATTTAGAGGGCTGTAAGATCACCCCTCATTTGTTTTGAATAGGTGTACCTACTAGTGCAGCAGCTATGGGGGGACTGAAAAGGCTATACAGGGGTTAGGGAGATATAGGTCTCAGAGGTACAAACTCTATGTGTGGCCTCTAGTGTTACACTAGGGGAGCCTGTCCTTTCTTGTGTGTGCTGGGAAAGGGGTGGCAGACAGGGTGATAGGGGAACCTTTGTAACAATGTTATCTATTTAACATTCATCTCTCCAATTCCTCTGTCTGTTGGAGCACCTCAAGGATCTGTTCTGGGTCCTCTACTCTTCTCAATTTATACTTCTTCACTGGGTAAAGTTATCAACAGTTATGGCTTCAAATATCACCTCTATGCTGAGGACACTCAGATATACCTCTCCACCCCTGCTCTCTCTCCCTCTGTCCTGTCTCATATCAGCGACTGTTTAAGTGGTATTTCTTCCTGTATGGCCTCTCACCAAGACTGAGCTCCTTCTTATCCCCCCTCAAGCTCTACGCCGACTTGTGACTTCTCTATCCCTGTTGACGGTATCACCATTTCCCCATCGTCCTAAGTCCGCTGCCTCGGAGTTACACTTGACTCAAATATATCCTTCTCCCCCCCATATCCAATCGATTTCTACATCCTGCCTAAACCATCTACGAATATTTCCAAGATGCAACCTTTTCTGTGCGCTAACACCACAAAGCAAATAATCCACTCCATTGTTATTTACCGACTTGACTACTGCAATAACCTACTTACTGGCCTTTTCCAACTCACCCCTTCAATCCATCCTAAATGCCTCTGCCAGGCTGATCCACCTTTCCCGTCGCTCTGTATCTACTGCACTTCTCTGCAAGTCCCTTCATTGGCTCCCCATTCACAGCAGAATTAAATTCAAAATTCTCACTGTCACGAATACCTCAGGATATAGCTGCTAAGTGGTTAATTCTGTTTAGCCTGTGAGCTAAAAAACTGTGTCCTGTTCTTGTTTGTGTTTTCTTTGAAGTGCCAGGAGTCTCATAAATCCTCTGTAGTATACATAGAAGAGACCGTTTATGGCTCAAACTGTCAGCAAAGGGCATGATACAAAACAGTGCTTCTCCCCATATCCTAATGAGGTCAATAAAAGGACATTGGTACAATGTAGATATGCGTTTAAAACATGTTATGACATTAAATGAAGGGAAATATGACAACCATGTCATATTTGGTATCAAATTGATTCTCACAATGTAAATAAGAGATTGCCTTTTGTCTATATGAAAATGGATGTATCTAGCAGAAATTATAATGTGTTCAATAATTTCAGGGAAAGACTTAGATTATTGAAGGTCATAAAAGATTAGGGGGATTTCTTAGCCCCTGCCCAGGAGGGTGTGGTCAGGCAACTTGATCTCTGGAAAATATGTATAAGAATCATGTGATCTAGCAATTAAATTGTCATTCTTACAAGGGAAGCTGTTCTACAGAGTAAGGACCCATTGCTTCATGCCATCTCCCTGGCGCACAGATTCCAAAGACTAGTGCAATGTAAGGTTTCTAATTTTTGCTGTGTGTAATTTTACTTGTAACACCTTTTTATTAATAATGCATTGTGCATAATATTTTTGGCATAATAAATAATTCCTTTATTAAGCTTTGGCCTTTGCCTAATAATTGAACCACGTTACTGAAGAGACTGGAGTATTAGAACTGTATATTTTAGGTTATTTTCTGCTAAATTGTATTCTGAGAGTTAATGTGTAAGTCTGGGTTTTTCCTTAGGATTTTCCCTTTAATAAATTATAAGTAGTGGCAGCATAGATATTATAGTTAGTTTAGTGTGGGTGGCATTAAAGGGGAGTTTTGGGCATTTATTTTATGTCTAGTACAGACTGGAGAGTGTTGTTAACCCTTGCACCCACTGAACTAAATCACAAGCTTGCCCAGTGTGACTAGATTGTGACATATTAGTGACAGTAGAAGGGGTCTGATAACCCTTTCTGTGCCAAACAAGTGACTGGCGCAGGGTTGGTTAACCTTGGTCGTCACAAATTAGTGGGCAGCGGTGTAGATATTTTTTTTTTATTAGATTTTAGTGCTCGTGGATTTGCTATTGTGAAAATCCTGGTACTAAAAGGAAATTGTGACACAATTTCCAAAGGCTAAAACTCAGTGCATTATATAGTCACACATTGCAAACCTTGGACGTCACACTCACCCTTGCATACAAAGCTCTCACCAACACCGCTCCCCTCTACCTATCCTCTCTAATCAACAAGTATACTCCAGCCCGCCCACTAAGATCCAACAATGACCTGCTCCTTGCATTTGCGACTATCACCTCTTCTCATGCTAGACTGCAGGACTTCTGTTGTGCAGCACCTACCCTCTGGAACACTCTCCCTCGTGCTGTTAGGCTTTACCCTAATCTTTCTTCCTTTAAATGCTCTCTTTAGACTTTTCTGTTCAGAGAAGCCTACCACCCAACTCAATAATATTTCTCTTAGCTAACAACATTTCCCACATCTAACTCTGCATTAACATCTTTCTCAATCTTGCAGTCCTCACCTCCTGTTTCTCAACCTCCTACTCTTCTAGATTGTAAGTTCCCACAGGAATATGGCCCTCAATTCCTCCTGTATGTGTTTGTAAATTTTGTCCTGTCTCTTAAAAGATTTAAATTATTGTTTTATTTAAATGAACTGTATCCATGGACAGCGCTGCAGAATAAGATGGTGCTTCATAAATAAAGTATAATAATAATAATTACAGGTGCAAGCAAAGGCCCTACCAGAATATGGATTGTGGGCCATTCCTTTGTCCACTGGGCTGCCATTCAGGCAGCGTCCACGGTTGGCCAACAGTTGGGGCTCCCAGTTTCCTCAGCCTCGGTGAGGTGGTTAGGCCGTAGAGGCATGCAGTGGCCCGCACTTCCATCACTCCTCCTAGATGCTCAGCGCAGATGGGGAAGACCCAACATCATTTTGCTCCACATGGGGGGAATGACCTGGGTAGTGCTCCTTCGCTTGATCTCATTAATCTAATGAGGTCTGATGTCAGGTGGATCTGTATCACCTTCCCTGGGGTAAAAATAATAGGATGGTCCAATATAGTGGCTAGATTACAGTGGATAAACTTCCCTACCCCTAAGTCAGCTTACAGGGTTAGGAAGAAGGTGAACAGAGAGCTGGGTGAAGCTGTATTGGTTGCTGGGGGATTTGTTGTCTGACATGACTGTCTTTTGGTGGACAAGAAGTTCCTTTACACACAGGGCGGAGTGCATCTTTCGGACGAAGGGTTGCAAATATTTTTGGCCTACCTAAAAGCAGCGTTGGCAGCCTAAATAAAAAGAAAATGTAAAAAAAAAGAAAAAAGTTTTATGCTATTTAATGTTAATGTTCTATATTGTTATAAGTTATGATGGCGGCAAGAGTCAGTTCCTGCCTTAAGTAGGGCTGTCTCTTGTGGCGGGAGGTCAAGCCCATTAAATGTCAGAGTACAGAGAACGGAAGGGTGACAGTCGAGCTAATGGGCAGGGCCTGCTGGTTGAAGATCCCCAGGGCGTCTGTACTTATGTGTGTAGGAAGGGTCCTTGCGAGGCCCTCCCTCCTATTTCAATTTGAAACCCCCCCATTCAAGTTGCATTACATCTGGCTGCATGGGGTTTAGTTTAGGGCCCTGCTTGCCGCCACCATAGGTTTACGGCTTATGAAGCCAAGTTTAAATGTTAATATTTGTTATTACAAATAAACACAACCATCATATGGTTTTATAACCAGCTCTTTGTGTGGTGTTTTCATTCAAGGGACTAAAGGGGAAATATGTATATATGTTTAAGTAGTTGGTAAATGGTTCAGAATGACGATATGAGGGATCAGCACTTATGGATGAATGGTTAATAATCAAGGCACAGTAGATTGGTGATTTAGAGGACATTATGCTTATCATCCCTGGCAAATAGTATTAGCACTACAGCGGAAATATATCATTCATTTCTTGGAAACCCAGCAGTACGTAAAAATGCTGTATTATTGACTGCAGTATCTACAAATCCCTGAGAAGAAACTGCAGTGTTTCTGCTGTCTGTCACCTTTCCAAATATCACATCAGGGAAATGACACTTTTTAGCACTGTGTTGTGATTTTGTCCATGTCCCTGCACCCTTCAAAAGCCATGCAGAACAAATCACTTGGCAACATTTTGTACTGATCTATCAGCCTACCATTACATTACAACCTGTGGATGAATCTGTTTTAGGTACATTTTTTTTTTTGCATTTAGAACACTGCCAGCTTATCAGTATACTCTACATATAAAAACTTACTCCAATCATGTCAACACTTCAGATGTTTTTTTCTTCTTCTTATAGTTTAAATATAATAACCTTAAGGTACAGTCTAATGTAAAATTGAGGGGGGTATTTGGTCCAAGCATTATTATTTTTTACTTTACTTACTACAACTAGCTCCCTTACTTTTTTGGGGGATAAACATGTTTCTTGCAATCCCCAATACCAAACTCTGACATCGAGCTGTAAATCTATGTGTACACGCCAGGCATTAACTGACAGTCAACACAATGTGCTCTGCCTTTGCACAAATCAGCTGCTTCCTATTCTAGAAGATACCCATTAAAAAATATGTGATCAGTACAAAAAGACTTTTTTCTGAACTAAAATAATATTGAAAAATAGCCCCATGTATTTTTTTAATTAGGATATCTTTTTTTTTTTAGTGAAGTTCATTTCAAGGCATACAACATTAAAGAAGCAATAATGATGTCGCACATAGCAAAATAGTAATTTTACAGGGGTTAGATGCAACAAAATATATAACTGGAAATCAGATAGAGAGAGGTATGTGTATCATGTTTGCTGTGTATCCTTAGAATGCCAATTAACCTGGAGACCTCCACGATGATAAAAAGAGGCCACTCTTGGACCTATGTTGATAAACAAAAAGGAGGAGTTGTCAAACACAAGAGACCACTCTTGGATCTCAAATGAGAAGCCTCATTTTTATAGTATTGGGATAATTAAGTATAAAGTAAACCTTCTAGTCAAACTTAAGATGCCACTCTTGGGCCTCTTATATTGAGAGAGTAAATATTATAGCAGAAGGTATCTAGATGTGATCAGACCACTCGTAGGTCTCAAATGTTAATTTTCTATTTTGAAATATTATAGTGTTATAGCAAATTTCTTGAGCATATGATAAATAAATACAGATACAGATCCTGTGGAGAGGATATTAACCCATGGTAGGTGTTAGTTAAGGAGAGAGCTAGAATAAAAAAAACTGCCACAAAATAATGATTGTAAATATGCTTGAGGAGACTACATGAGACATTTAGAAGATCTCTAGCAGAGAGAAATGTGCACCAATGTATACGGTTATAAAAGGAAACACAAGATATACTTCACAACTACAATCCTACCCGATCTTCAGGGAGTTTATGTAGGGAAGGGCTATAAATATGATGTGTCTAAGTAGGAGTATACTAACAGGGAAAAGACTTTAAGATAAAAGGACATGCAACCATAGAGTTACTAATGCAGGGTTTATTGTAGGATTAATGTGTATTAAGATAATTTACCATACCGTCTCAGGTATATAACTATATGCATGTCCTGCCGCCTCGGCCGCAGACAGCCAGACATGACATAAGTGGCTGACAGAGGTGAGCGAGCTCTCATTTCAAAGCTAATCGCACAGACAAAAATTGGTTTAAATGTGTAGCAAGTTAGTCGTGGCATTAAGCTGGGGATAGGGACATATTATAAACATTCAGGAGATTCAATGCCTTCTAGGTACAGTACAATAGAGAACATATTTACATTGCATTTACCATCCAGTGTATAGCTAAAGAAATAGACATATACTAATATATATGAGAAAGTATAACTTCCATCAAATATAACTGTGAATATATGTAAACTAGGGACTATAAGACATAAGCTTTAAACTTGTGATAAACATCTTAGAGAGTTTTTGCATAGGTACAGCAACAATCAAGCTAAAAAATACCTTAATACAGTTCCCACAGTCTGCTGATTATGAAAGTTCAGACTGTTAGGTCATCATCAGGAAAAAGAGATCATAACCAGAATCATTATTTGTTTTGAGAGTAGCACCTATAAATGACAATACTGTCATACCAATATCAGAACAATGGTCTTGTTAGCTTATCCCACTCCTATTCTTCTTGTAAGGCTGACCAAGCTGTTTAATTTTAGGTGACCAGTGCAAAGGATGGTTCTTTGGATCAGATCTATGTCCCCCTGTATTAAGTGGAAAGTGCCCAGGAAGTTGCAGTGCAAGAGCGGTGGGAGGCTAGAGCTCCGAGCTGTAATTCTGGGCCTATGGAGTTGTGTCAAGGAATGTAGGGGATCTGAGAGGGTGATGGCAGGGATCTCCGCTGGCAGGGACCAGCATGGCTACGGCAGCGTTTCTATTGAGCGTCCACGACCACTCGTAGTTGGTGCATGAGGAACGAGTCCCCAGAGGGCCGTAAATGCACAGGTAAGCTGAAAGGACGTAGGTGTACATCTCCTGCTGTGTTCACCAGCTCAGCTTCTGCGCCGATGGTCTCCAGAGCGGAGCGTCACACATGGCTCCATTCTGTTGTGGCTAGTTGAAGGCCTCAAGGTCTCGGTCTTCGCAAGTTGAGCTACGGAGTTAGGTGCCAAGTTGGCCTCATTGTTTATTGTGAATAATGGTAGCCGTCTCAGGCATCCATCGTGGGCATCTCTTTGGTGCGTAGTTAGTAGGGAAGAGCAGTGGGTAGCCAGTAGGATCTCTGTGAATGTGGCATGATGCGAAATAAGTAACTTGTTAATCTCCGATAGAATATGATGTGCCATCTCCACAGGAAACTGTAATACTATTTTGCAGCAAGCATTGAAAATAAGTTGCAATAAAGACACAATGTGCAGAGTAATGACAGGGCCCAAGAACGGCCTGCCGGGGGGGGGGGGTATAGTTACTGCCTTGATGTTATGATGGCTCCGGGCACTGATGCCAGCAGCAATCTTGGAAATATTGATCTTGTCTTGTGTACTATTAATTGGAGAGTCCAATTCTGATAGTTGTTCCTCAAGATAGTCCTGGTATATACAGGGAGTGCAGAATTATTAGGCAAATGAGTATTTTGACCACATCATCCTCTGTATGCATGTTGTCTTACTCCAAGCTGTATAGGCTCGAAAGCCTACTACCAATTAAGCATGTTAGGTGATGTGCATCTCTGTAATGAGAAGGGGTGTGGTCTAATGACATCAACACCCTATATCAGGTGTGCATAATTATTAGGCAACTTCCTTTCCTTTGGCAAAATGGGTCAAAAGAAGGACTTGACAGGCTCAAAAAAGTCAAAAATAGTGAGATATCTTGCAGAGGGATGCAGCACTCTTAAAATTGCAAAGCTTCTGAAGCGTGATCATCGAACAATCAAGCGTTTCATTCAAAATAGTCAACAGGGTCGCAAGAAGCGTGTGGAAAAACCAAGGCGCAAAATAACTGCCCATGAACTGAGAAAAGTCAAGCGTGCAGCTGCCAAGATGCCACTTGCCACCAGTTTGGCCATATTTCAGAGCTGCAACATCACTGGAGTGCCCAAAAGCACAAGGTGTGCAATACTCAGAGACATGGCCAAGGTAAGAAAGGCTAAAAGACGACCACCACTGAACAAGACACACAAGCTGAAACGTCAAGACTGGGCCAAGAAATATCTCAAGACTGATTTTTCTAAGGTTTTATGGACTGATGAAATGAGAGTAAGTCTTGATGGGCCAGATGGATGGGCCCGTGGCTGGATTGGTAAAGGGCAGAGAGCTCCAGTCCGACTCAGACGCCAGCAAGGTGGAGGTGGAGTACTGGTTTGGGCTGGTATCATCAAAGATGAGCTTGTGGGGCCTTTTCGGGTTGAGGATGGAGTCAAGCTCAACTCCCAGTCCTACTGCCAGTTTCTGGAAGACACCTTCTTCAAGCAGTGGTACAGGAAGAAGTCTGCATCCTTCAAGAAAAACATGATTTTCATGCAGGACAATGATCCATCACACGCGTCCAAGTACTCCACAGCGTGGCTGGCAAGAAAGGGTATAAAAGAAGAAAATCTAATGACATGGCCTCCTTGTTCACCTGATCTGAACCCCATTGAGAACCTGTGGTCCATCATCAAATGTGAGATTTACAAGGAGGGAAAACAGTACACCTCTCTGAACAGTGTCTGGGAGGCTGTGGTTGCTGCTGCACGCAATGTTGATGGTGAACAGATCAAAACACTGACAGAATCCATGGATGGCAGGCTTTTGAGTGTCCTTGCAAAGAAAGGTGGCAATACGCACAGTAATAGTCACCTGCACACACAGATATCTCCCTAAAATAGCTAAAACTAAAAACAAACTAAAAACTACTTCCAAAAATATTCAGCTTTGATATTAATGAGTTTTTTGGGTTCATTGAGAACATGGTTGTTGTTCAATAATAAAATGAATCCTCAAAAATACAACTTGCCTAATAATTCTGCACTCCCTGTAGAGATATTTTAGGATTATTGTTGGAAAGCTGAAGCTGCATGAAGGGATGTGTCCTATCATGGAGGCTGCCCGGAAGTCCCCCATTTAGGATATCTTTTAACAACAAGATGTTCTATAAATTTTGCAAAAGGTGCATTGGAGAATTTATTTTTGTATAGAAATAACCAGGAGTTACAATTAAGTCATGATAATAATTTATTATTTAATTGCAGACTGAACAATTACTATTTACATTTTTTGAAAATCAGGAAAGGTGTTTTTGCGCATGCGCATCATTTTTTAACACAGATCTGTGTTCCAGATGACTAGCTGGAAAAGGTAACTGGCTGATTTGGATGAGCGGAGCATTGCTCAGGATGGCTGGATACTGATAGGAAGTCTGAAGACTACAATTAGTGATGATCAATTAAGTTTGGAAATGAGAAAATTGTGGGCAGCAAGAGACCAGGAAATTTAAGCGAACGCCATTCTGCAATCACAGGTATTAGTTTTTTTCTAACACTTTCTCTCCATTGATGTCTATGGGGGAAAACGTGCATGAGCACATCAAGTCAGGCCTTGGATTTTGTGCGGTATGGAGCTTAATGCACCATACCGCACAACAAAAGAAGGTTTTACTGTAACTTGTAATGGCAGCGCTACGTAAATTTTTAGTGTTATTTACGCACCGGGTTTAGCGCACAACTTGTAATCTTGGTGACTGTTAAAAATGATTTCTAAATCTGCAACTTGGGTTCGATAGAGCATTTGCATGCTTAGTATTCAATATTTACTATACGTGTTGGAATGAGTCATGTTGGCTAATGATTGAAATGATTTAATTCTTAAAAAAAATATCTATTTATTTGCTGGGTACACTAAAATGATCTTCCCTTTCATTCTCTACAGTATCATAGACAGTATTTGTTTAGAAGTACGTTTTCTTACAGCAATATTGTATTTTTTCTGTAGTCACTTTTTTTGGTATCTGAGCTATTTTATTTGAAGGAGATAGCTTATTATTTATTTATGTAGTTGAGCCAATGGTTTTGCAACACAGGATTCAAAACAAGTCGAGAATTGTCATTTCTTTTCAACTATTTTTGGATTTCTCTAACAGACTTCCCCCCATGTGCTTAGTTCCATAGATTTGTTAGTTTTTTCTTCTGATCAACAAGTAATCAGTGCAAGGACAGACTGCAAGGGAATGGGTGTAAATAAATAGCTGACACAGTCCACAGTTGTATAAGCTTCACAAATGCTGTAAGCAAGTACACATTAGAGACATAAGAATGTGTTTTGTAGAAATATATTGTAAACAACAGTAATAGTCTCAAAGGGAAAATGGTGTTTTTATATTGGTCCTGACCTGGCATGAAAACATTTAGCTTGTACTATGCACACACATAGATCTCACTGGCAAGTCTGTATCACAAGTACAGCCAAATCTTAACCCTCATCTTATATGTAACGGGACATGAAAGGCAAATTAAATATTCATCATTCATGTAGAGCATGCATTTTTTTAGAGGCGTCTCAACTTTTTTTGCTACACACATATGCCTCTTTTTATTGGCCCACAAGATGTGCTCAGCTAGGTCCAAGTAGTGCATTGCTGCTCTGGAGCTGAATTTAACTATTCGTTAACCCATTTGTAAGGCTTTAACACATAGCTACATGCAAGTAATAGTGTCATTATAAAAAGGCTTTAACATTGACTTTTATGTCCCTTTAACTACAAGATATTTTCCATCATATTCTCAGTACTATATGAGACTATATTTGTCATTTAAAGTGTTTTCACATTCAGATCAAGCAAAACAAAACCATGATATTCCATACTTTACACGGTGCTATTAAGATATCCTCCCTTGTGTTCACAGTTTTTTTTCTGCCTCCATTTGCCTGAATGCCGCACCTCTTTAAGCTTCAAGCTAAGCAGTACTCCCTTTAGACTGCAACTAATATATTCAGATTACATCACCTGCCGCATTTCTATATTGTCTTCCTTTAGTGATCAAAGCATTTTTTCTTAAACTGAAGGTCATACTATATTAAGTCATAGTTCTTACTTGCCAAGCGGTACTGAGACCTAATATAGAACACAACGTCTGATGCATAACAAAGAGTTGGAATGTGATTATTCTATGCTTTTCTGTATTCAAAGCCTGGGCATTTTAGTTGATTTATCATTGTATTACTGTTGTATACATGACAATTCCGGTTTGGATTAAAGAATTCAGAAAATGTTATTTATCTCCTAAAGTGCTTGTTAGAAGGCTATCCTATTTGCTCATATTAGACAAACTCATGTACCCTCACAGTCTGTCCTAAAATGCTTAAAGCAATATCAATGTATTTTCCTCTATTGATTTAGCCATTGGCCAATCCAGTGGGAACATAATTTGTATGCAGTCTGGACCCTGGATGTGCTGCTAAGATGAGAAGCTCATTTGTTAAGCTTGTACTGATTTTACAAATACCATGCATTCAGCACGCGGCAGCAAAGGTTGTTATCAGAGATACATATTTCTTATAGGTCACGTGATCCTTAGCGTTCTATTCATTTTTCTTTAGTGTGGGTTGGTGTAGTATAAAGTGTGCTCTTACAATAAATGTGTTTTTTTTTAATAAGTTTAAAAGCATACACCTCAAACCAATACACTAAAACAATGTTAATGTAATGTTAACTCTTTAGATACTGATTTTTGACTTGTTTCATGAGATACTGTTACAAATAAATATGGTTTGTTGTAGGGAGATTTTTTTGGGAGATTTTCATTTCAGATTCTCTCCAATGTCAACATTTATATTAGACAAAAATAACTCTTTGGCAAAGAAAGTATTAATTACACCTGGCAATAGGATTAACAGACAAAACAAAAACAATGTATCCTTCCAGATTTGTTTTCTGCTGCGCTGTGCATGCATCATTAAGGGAAATTGACAGCTATTAGTTAGAGCAATAGGAACAGTAAGAATATAGTATTGCTGAATTGTGATATTAGATTTTATTCCTACCAGCAAAACTGCAGTTCTATGTAAATGTACTATTTTCCCTATAGCTATGTGAGTTTAAATCTCAGGGGTAATTCAAAAGCTGGCATTTTAAGATACTGCATTATGCAAAATTTCATTCTCTTTGCCTGCAGATGCTTATGATTTTCTTTATCCCCTTGTGTACTGTGCTCTAATTTTGAACAGTGATTGTCTTTACTTGGGTGAAAATGCTGGATTTTTTTATTAAGCAATTTGTATTTTATAATATGTCAAGTGTTTGTGCCTTAGTTTATGACATAATCTTTTTTGCATGATGTGGGTATAAAATGTTCTTTCATCCAAGCCTAGATTAAAAATTGTTGACTATTATGGGCTAGAGTACAAGTGGCATGCTATGTGTAGCGTGAGAGCGATAAAGGGTATTTTAAATACCTCCCAACATGTGGGCTCTTTGTGCGCATCAGAAATAGTGCGCATATTAAGGCCTAGATTTGGAGTTTGGCGGTAGAAGGGCTGTTAACGCTCCACGGACTTTTTTCTCTGGTATCGAGAGTTCAAAAAAATGCTGCGTTAGGCTCCAAAAAAGGAGCGTAGAGCATTTTTACCGCAAAAGCAACTCTCGATACCAGAGTTGCTTACGGACGCGGCCAGCCTCAAAAACGTGCTCGTGCACGATTCTCCCATAGGAAACAATGGGGCTGTTTGAGCTGAAAAAAAACCTAACACCTGCAAAAAAGCAGCGTTCAGCTCCTAACGCAGCCCCATTGTTTCCTGATCGGAACAGCCAATAGAATGCGAGCTCAATCTGATTGGCTGATTGGATCAGCCAATCGGATTGAACTTGATTCTGATTGGCTGATTCCATCAGCCAATCAGAATATTCCTACCTTAATTCCGATTGGCTGATAGAATCCTATCAGCCAATCGGATTTCGAGGGACGCCATCTTGGATGACGTCCCTTAAAGGAACCGTCATTCGTCGGGAGACAACGGAAGAAGAGGATGGATCCGCGTCGGCTGCTTCAAGATGGACCCGCTCCGCACCGGATGGAAGAAGATCGAAGATGCCGCTTGGAGAAGATGTTTGCCGGTCCGGATGTCTTCTTCTTGCCGGATAGGAGGAAGACTTTGGAGCCTCTTCTGGACCTCTTCAGCACCGGATGCCAGGACGGATCGGTGATACCTGGATGGTGAAGACAAGGTAGGAAGATCTTCAGGGGCTTAGTGTTAGGTTTATTTAAGGGGGGTTTGGGTTAGATTAGGGGTATGTGGGTGGTGGGTTGTAATGTTGGGGGGGGGTATTGTATGTTTTTTTTTACAGGCAAAAGAGCTGATTTTCTTGGGGCATGCCCCGCAAAGGGCCCTGTTCAGGGCTGTTAAGGTAAAAGAGCTTTTACATTTATTAATTTAGAATAGGGTAGGGAATTTTTTATTTTGGGGGTCTTTGTTATTTTATTAGGGGGCTTAGAGTAGGTGTAATTAGTTTAAAATTGTTGTAATATTTTTCTAATGTTGGTAAATATTTTTTTATTTTTTGTAACTTAGTTCTTTTTTATTTTTTGTACTTTAGTTAGTTTATGTAATTGTAGTTATTTGTAGCAATTGTATTTAATTTATTTATTGATAGTGTAGTGTTAGGTTAATTGTAGGTAATTGTAGGTAGTTTATTTAATTAATTTATTGATAGGGTAGTGTTAGGTTTAATTATAACTTAGGTTAGGATTTATTTTACAGGTAAATTTGTTATTATTTTAACTAGGTAACTATTAAATAGTTCTTAACTATTTAATAGCTATTGTACCTGGTTAAAATAATTACAGTTACCTGTAAAATAAATATTAATCCTAAAATAGCTACAATATAATTATAATTTATATTGTAGCTATATTAGGATGTATTTTACAGGTAAGTATTTAGCTTTAAATAGGAATAATTTATTTAATAAGAGTTATTTAATTTCGTTAGATTTAAATTATATTTAAGTTAGGGGGGTGTTAGTGTTAGGGTTAGACTTAGCTTTAGGGGTTAATCCATTTATTATAGTAGCGATGAGCTCCGGTCGTCAGATTAGGGGTTAATAATTGAAGGTAGGTGTCGGCGATGTTAGGGAGGGCAGATTAGGGGTTAATACTATTTATGATAGGGTTAGTGAGGCGGGTTAGGGGTTAATACATTTATTATAGTAGCGCTCAGGTCCGGTCGGCAGATTAGGGGTTAATAAGTGTAGGCAGGTGTCGGCGACGTTGAGGGGGGCAGATTAGGGGTTAATAAATATAATATAGGGGTCGGTGGTGTTAGGGGCAGCAGATTAGGGGTACATAAGGATAACGTAGGTGGCGGTGCTTTGCGGTCGGCAGATTAGGGGTTAATTATTGTAAGTAGCTGGCGGCGACGTTGTGGGGGGCAGGTTAGGGGTTAATAAATATAATACAGGGGTCGGCGGGGTTAGGGGCAGCAGATTAGGGGTACATAAGTATAACGTAGTTGGCGGTCGGCAGATTAGGGGTTAAAAATTTTTAATCGAGTGGGGGGACCTCGGTTTAGGGGTACATAGGTAGTTTATGGGTGTTAGTGTACTTTAGGGTACAGTAGTTAAGAGCTTTATGAACCGGCGTTAGCCCAGAAAGCTCTTAACTCCTGCTATTTTCCTGCGGCTGGAGTTTTGTCGTTAGAGCTCTAACGCTCACTTCAGAAACGACTCTAAATACCAGCGTTAGAAAGATCCCATTGAAAAGATAGGATACGCAATTGACGTAAGGGGATCTGCGGTATGGAAAAGTCGCGGCTGAAAAGTGAGCGTTAGACCCTTTAATCACTGACTCCAAATACCGGCGGTAGCCTAAAACCAGCGTTAGGAGCCTCTAACGCTGGTTTTCACGGCTACCGCCGAACTCTAAATCTAGCCGTAAGACTTAAAAGTTAATACATTTGCTTGAGCCCTGTTGTCATTTGAGTAAGGGTAGGATAATCAAGCATATAATTGCTTTATTTCACAGTACAGGTATACCCCACTCATACAGCGGGTTAGGGACCGGAGCCCCGCTGTAAAGTGAAAACCGCCTTAAAGTGAAACAAGGCAGTTTTAGCTTTCTTTTCAATGTTTAAAATCTTGAAAACCTGTTTGAACTAACTTATATTATATATTATATTAATAGTGCTGCGTTTAGTTTAACACTAGCACAGCAAGTATTCAATTAGTATTTAATAAATACTGTACCTGTAAAATAGTGACAATTACTTTAGTAAAATTTGCCAGACTATAACACTGAGACACAGATTGCACTGTAATGCTATAAACAGAGTGAACTAAGCATAACAAAATGGTGCCAGTCACTTTTCTCACAATCTCATGAAGATTACAGCACTGTATCAAAATCCTTGGAGGTTGAACTTCAGCTCCACAAAGCGCTGTATTAGCGAATCGCTGTAAAGTGAAGCACTGTAAAGTGAGGTATACCTGTACAGGAAAAACACACATGTACACTCTGTTTGTTTGTCTCAATGTAAGCAACTTTATAAGCAACTTCCTGTTACAAGGAGTAGGGACAAAATCAAACTTTATTCATACATACAATTATGCTCATAGGTTACATCAACATTCAGTAATACCTTAATGCCCCCACTTGCTCTCATGGGTATTATTTTTGCAGCATGTTTCTTGAACATATACAAATATTACATGGTTTACATTCCAAACAGATAACTGTAAAAATGTTCTAACTTGATTTTTGTTGCAGGTTTGGTCATAACATCTGCTTCCATTTTATCAGTTTTACAATATTCAAAAACAATGTTACCTCTATTGGTAACTGATCTAATAAAGTCATACTTGACATATTTTACATCTCTTTAAAAGAGCTATTGCACCTTGTCTTCAAAACACTGTATTGGGCCACATTGCCATCCATTGTCTATTCCTTTAATTGACTTTTTAAAGGTATAAACCCTCTTGAGTTGTTTCCGCCGATGCCATATATTCAACTTTGCATGAAAGTAAAGCTACTGTAGGTTTCTTTCTTAAATTACATGCAATTAATGAACCTTCATTAGTTAGACTAAAACAGTATCCAGTCGTACTTCTTCTATCATTCACGTCAGAGGCCCAATCGGCATCCCTATATGCCTCGAGTTTTAGATCTCTACTAAGTAATCAATAATTATTAAACTCAATAGTATGTTTTAGATACCTCCTTACATGTTTAGCTGTAGTTAGATGTTGTTCGGTAGGCTTTAATAAGTATTGTGACAATTTGCGGATTATCCAGCTTAAAGGGACACTCTACTCCCGAATTTGTATTGTTTAAAAAGATAGATAATACCTTTATTATCCATTCCCCAGTTTTGCATAACCAACACTGTTATAGTAATACATTTTTCACCTCTGTGATTACTTTGTATCTAAGCCTCTGCAGACTGCCCCTTATCTCAGTTCTTTTGACAGACATGCATTTTAGCCAATCAGTGCTGACTCCTAAATAACTCCACAGAAGTGAGCACAATGTTATCTTTATGACACATGAACTAGCAGTGTCTTTGAAAACATGAACGTTTAATTTTGACTAGACTGTCTCTTTAAATCTGGTCTTGTACAGGTCATTGCCTACAATAAACCACCTATTATATCTCGATACTTCTTTGGATCTACAAAATCGCTGTGTTTATTATGGTCCATTGTTGTTCGCATGGTGTTAATCTGGGCTTACAATCTGTCATTCCAAACATCTCCAGAATTCTTGATATGTAATCTCTTTTGATCATATTGATAAGACCATCACTTTGTTGATACCTAGGAAATGCTTGATTCTTCCAAGATCTTTCATCTTGAATTTTCCTGTAAGCATTTTCTTCACATTATCTAATTATGTTTCTTCACTGGCACCAATAATAAAATTGGCGACCCATATTATTAGTATTACTCTCTTATGTTTAGATTGTTTAACAAATACACAATGATCTGCTGGACTTTGTTCAAAACAATTTTCATGTAGATGATCATAGAGCATCATATTCCAATTTCTACCTGATTGTTTTGGGCCATACAATGACTTGACCAATTTTAAAATGAATTTCACATTTTGTTTAGACTTTAAGGTTGATTTATTAAGCAGCGGATGCTGCTTTCTACCCCCATCGTTTCAGGCTCATCTGAAATGGAAGTTAAGAAGGTGGCGGACTGCAATCATCCCAATCTGATACGATCGGATGATTGACACCCCCTGCTAGTGGCCGATTGGCCGCCGGTGAGCAGGGGGCGGCATTGCACAAGCATTTCACTAGAAATGCTTGTGCAATGGTAAATGCAGACAGCGTATGCTGTTGGGATTTAGCGAGGTCCTAGCAGACATGATTCGCTACAGCGAATCATGTCCACTCAACCTTTAATTCACAATTAATTGGAGCATGTAGGAAATCTGTTTTCACATCCATCTGATGGATAAACAAATCATACTGTGTTCAAAATATGTACTGATGTAATGTTTGCGGTTGGAGAAAAAACAAATCTTTGTAATTAATTCCTTTTATTTGACTATAACTTTTAGCAACATATCTGGCTTTATATGTTTCTATTCAATCAACTTTATTCTTTACTGCATACACCCATTGATCCCCCCAAACTGATTGCTTACCTTCTGGTAGAGTAGTCAAAATGATATGTAATTTTCAGTGAATCTATTTCTTCTTCCATAGCATTAAACCAGAATTGTGACTGGGGTGGACTTATTGCATATTTAAAGGTTTGGGGTGCATCAAACACTCTGTAACAATAATCAATATTTGTTTGTATTATATCATCATGTTTGAAATCTGAAATATAATCCTTAGGGTATTGAGGGTTTTTTCTATTTCTTTTAGAGTAACAGGCACTAGGGTCATTCTCACTTTGATTATTATTTTCATTCCTTGAGGTTTCTATCTCAGAAGCCTGGGTCTTTTCTGTACATTTTTTTCAATCTGATTAGTCTTTGATATTGAATTTGTATAATTCTCCTTATTGAAATCCTCTTCATCAAGTAATAGATTAGTCTGAGTCTGTCTTTCAACAACTTTCTTTGTGATAAACTGTTTAAGGATCTTTTCAGTGTCTGGGAAGAATAGTATATAAGAATGGCTGTTTTTGTCATATCCTTCAAATTTCTCTTTCACATTTAGAATCAAATTTTCTTTCATTAAACTTATAACATTCTTACCCAAAAGTCCTCATTTTAGAAAGGTCAGTTTTCTTGCCTGTCAACAAATATGGAGTTTGCTTTAAGCGGTTCTTAAAACTTATGTTCCTGATTTGAGCCACTGTAATTACTCCATATGTCCACAACTACTTTGGTAACTTACTCTCGATCAGCAAACATCTTATCATTTCAAATAGTGTGTTCCAATTTCTTTCTGTAGTCTCATTCTGATGGGGTGAGTATGGTGATGAGCTTTCATGTTTTATGCTTCTTTTACATAGCAGTGATTGAAAACTCTTTTCCATAAACTCAGTACCATTGTCAGATCTTATACACCATATAATTCCATATGGAGCAGTATCTGCATTAAATCTTTCAGTAGCTAACATTACATCACTCTTGTTTTTCAGGAAATATATAAATACTGCACCAGAGTGATCATCGGTAAATGCTATTGCATATACGAAAGCTTTTGTAGCTTGTGGTTCTATAGGACCTGCCAAATCATTGTGTACAAGTTTTAATGTAGCTGTGGATCTTGCATCAGACTCTATTTCTGTTCTGAATACATTGTCCTTGAAAGCAAACTTCACAGTTTAGGTTGGAATGATCAATTTTACCTTTAATTTTCTTCTTTCTACCACGTTCAGTAATTTTGAAATCTCATCATAATTGCAGTGTCCCAGAATTTCAAGCCAAATTTTAAACAGTAACATCCATGACAACTATCATCATTATCAGCAAAAGTAGTCAAATAGTAAAGTCTATTGTATTTTTGGATTTTGAATTTAGCACAGTTATTATGAATGAGTTAATTCTTGTCTTGCTGGAAACGGACTGATACTCCACTGTTTGTTGCCGTTTCTACAGAGAAAATATCTTGAGGGTATGAAGGTGAAGGTATGTATAATACATTCTTCAGCATCATTATTACATCATCCCCCTCGCTGTCTTGCTAACAAACTTCTGCATTTCCTCTTTTTAGTGCAACACTAGTTGTCCTTTTCTCATTTGCAATCTTCAAGAAATGTTTATCCAGTTTAAAAGTGTTGTCAAAACTTAAATTTTTTTTTATGTAGTTAATTATATGGGACGTTGCCCCTATATTAACTATTAGTCTTTGGTGGTCATCTGTTATTTTAAAAGCAAACAAGTGTCTGTCATCATTATTATCTGTCGCTTGTTTAGGGTTGTTTTTTCTTTGGTGCCTGCAGTATGCATCTTAGTGCGTCGAGCTTTTGCAATGGCTGCACCATAGAGGTCGATCTTTGTCTTAACTATTTAAACATGCATTCACTCGGTGTCCTTTTTGGCCACAATTGTAACAGATTATATTTAAGTCGTCTCTAGTTGTGTTACTCACTTTAACACGTCGTCGTCATTTGGACTAGCGCAGTATTTTTCTGTATCTTCTAAACTTCTCAACGGTGTCTTGAATTCTGCAAAAGTCCCTTTTACATTACCCTGTGCAATATGGATGGTGAATGGTTTAAATGATTCAGGCAAACCTTTCAAAATCATTGCTATCAATAGTCTGTCACTTAATGTTTCTTAAGCATTTCTCAGTGCTGTAATGGCTTTCTTTGCACATTTGCTATAATTTATCACACAATCACTTACAGCTTTCTGAAGAGATGTTTGTTCTGTGTACAGACTACTTATTCAGCGCTTTTCTCCCATCATCGGTTGCCTTTCTCATGACTAAAGACAAACTTGTATCATCTAAGAATTTAATTATTACAGCGTACGCTTCCATATTCTTACGTCTGTCTTCATTCTCTTCTTCTGCTGGTATGCCCAGGATAGTTTCCTTGAGATTTATCAGCTGTAGATGTCCCAAGAATTTTGTCTCCCAAAGTCCATAATTATTTTAATCTCCATCACAGCAAAGCCTGCTTCATCGATTTCCTGCATCCCTTCTTTGCCGATAACCTGCTGCCATTTGGATAGTCAAGCAAATATTTGCTTTATTTCACAGTGGAGGAAAAATACAAATGTACACTCTGTTTATCTGTCTCAGTGCAAGCGACTTTATTAACAACTTCCTGTTACAAGTACAGTGGGGGAAAAAAGTATTTAGTCAGCCATCAATCGTGCAAGTTCTCCCACTTAAGAAGATGAGAGAGGCCTGTAATTTTCATCATAGGTATACCTCAACTATGAGAGACAAAATGTGGAAACAAATCCAGACAATCACATTGTCTGATTTGGAAAGAATTTATTTGCAAATTATGGTGGAAAATAAGTATTTGGTCAATATCAAAAGTTCATCTCAATACTTTGTTATATATCCTTTGTTGGCAATGACAGAGGTCAAGTTTTCACAAGATTGTCACACACTGTTGCTGGTATGTTGGCCCATTCTTTTGGGGCTGTCGCTGGGCAACACGGACTTTCAACTCCCTCCAAAGGTTTTCTATGGGGTTGAGATCTGGAGACTGGCTAGGCCACTCCAGGACCTTGAAATGCTTCTTACGAAGCCACTCCTTCATTGCCCGGGTGGTGTGTTTGGGATCATTGTCATGCTGAAAGACCCAGCCACGTTTCATCTTCAATGCCCTTGCTGATGGAAGGAGGTTTGCACTCAAAATCTCACGATACATGGCCCCATTCATTCTTTCATGTACACGGATCAGTCGTCCTGTTCCCTTTGCAGAGAAACAGCCCCAAAGCATGATGTTGCCACCCCCATGCTTAACAGTAGGTATGGTGTTCTTTGGTTGCAACTCAGCATTCTCTCTCCTCCAAACACAACAAGTTGTGTTTCTACCAAACAGTTCTACTTTGGTTTCATCTGATCATATGACATTCTCCCAATCTGCTTCTGGATCATCCAAATGCTCTCTAGCATACTTCAGATGGGCCCGGACATGTACTGGCTTAAACAGGGGGACACGTCTGGCACTGCAGGATCTGAGTCCCTGGTGGCGTAGTGTGTTACTGATGGTAGCCTTTGTTACGTTGGTCCCAGCTCTCTGCAGGTCATTTACTAGGTCCCCCTGTGTGGTTATGGGATGTTTGCTCACCATTCTTGTGATCATTTTGACCCCACGGGTTGAGATCTTGCGTGGAGCCCCAGATCGAGGGAGATTATCAGTGGTCTTGTGTGTCTTCCTTTTTCTAATTATTGCTCCCACAGTTGATTTCTTCACACCAAGCTGCTTGCCTATTGCAGATTCAGTCTTCCCAGCCTGGTGGAGGTCTACAATTTTGTTTCTGGTGTCCTTCAACAGCTCTTTGGTCTTCATCATAGTGGAGTTTAGAGTGTGACTGTTTGAGGTTGTGGACAGGTGTCTTTTATACTGATAACAAGTTCAAACAGGTGCCATTAATACAGGTAATAAGTGGAGGACAGATGAGCCTCTTAAAGAAGAAGATACAGGTCTGTGAGAGCCAGAAATCTTGCTTGTTTGTAGGTGACCAAATACTTATTTTCCACCATAATTTGCAAATAAATTCTTTCCAAATCAGACAATGTTATTATCTGGATTTGTTTACACATTTTGTCTCTCGTAGTTGAGGTATACCTATGTTTAAAATTACAGGCCCCTCTCATCTTCTTAAGTGGGAGAACTTGCACAATTGGTGGCTGACTAAATACTTTTTTCCCCACTGTAGGAGGGACAAAAACAAACTTTATTCATATATATAATTATGCTCATAGGTTACATCACCGTGAGAGCACATTCAAAAATACATTAACAAGCGCAACTCAATTAAGCTGTTAGACGAGACAAAAAAGTTGCATAAAATACATCAAAATACATTTAAAAGTACAGTTACACTCATAATAACACTACCTGATAAAAAAAAATATATAAAAAACATATTGCAATAAAAAGTTATAAGGGCTCAAAGATTTAAGGTCTCGGGTGTTAAAAAAAGTAATGGAAAGGGCTTTAACATAGAGATACATATGTTAATTAAATATTCTAAATAATCCATAGACTATATATATTTACAGTACAGGTATACCCCGCTCATACAGCGGGTTAGGGACCGGAGCCCCGCTGTAAAGTGAAAACCGCCTTAAAGTGAAACAAGGCAGTTTTAGCTTTTTTTCACTTGCCAGTGTGTTTAAAAACATGTTTGAACTAACATATATTTGGGGTGCAATAGTGCTATGTTTAGTTTAACACTTGCACAGCACAGTATTCAATTAATATTTAATAAAAACTGTACCTGTAAAATAGTGACAATTACTGTAGTAAAATTTGCCAGACTATAAAACTGAGACACAGATTGCCCTGTAATGCTGTAAACAAAGTGAACTGCTCATAAAATGGTGCCAGTCACTTTTCTCGCAATAGCACAAAAATTACAGCACCGTTTGAAAATCCTTGGAGGTTGAACTTCAGCTCCACAAAGCTCTGTATTAGCGAATCGCTGTAAAGTGAAGTATCTCCTTTCCTCTCCTTACCTTAGCTCTCATGAACTACTTTCTATTTTAAAATCTATATCAATAAACTGCACCACCTCACAAAAATACCCACACTGCTATAAATCTCATTCTAACCTACTCTTACTTTCCATCTTGCTGCTATTAGCATCAGGTGACATCGCTCCAAATCCTGGGCCCACCCTCATTCCCTCCATTACCCAATCACACACTCCTTAAAGAAACTTTAACAAAAGCAACACACATAACCTTATTTCCATCCAATGCATCCCATACGCACACACTCACTTTTACTTGCGCACTTTGGAACTCTCGCTCAGTCTGCAACAAACTTTCATGACCTGTTTATTTCAAATGCTTTCACCCTTTTAGCAATTACTGAAACCTGGCTATCTTCTTCCGACACCGTTTCCACTGCTGCTCTCATGGTGGTGGTCTTCACTTTAGCCATACCCCTAGGCCAGGTGAGAAACATGGTGGCGGTGTTGGGATCCTGCTCTCCCCCTCCTGCACTTATCAGTACCTATTTCCAATCCCATCTCTCTCCTTCTCCTCCTTTGATGTCCACTGTATTCGCCTGTTCTCCCCCCTCTCCCTCAAAGTAGCAGTCATCTATCGCTTTCCTGGACCAACCTTCCAATTCCTTGACAACTTTTCCGCCTGGCTTCCTCACTTTCTCTCTACAAATATAGCAAACCTAAAACATTCCCATTGACAACCTGTCTGCCCCTGCTGCCTCTAAACTTCTTTCACTCACATCCTCCTTCGGTCTCTCACAATCCACCCTATTCCCTACTCACCGTGATGGACACTCTATCGATCTGGTATCTTCCTACCTCTGCTCTATATCTGACCTCACCTGTCGCTCTTTTCCCATTTCAGACCATCACCTGGTCACCTATAATATTAATGCAACAGCCAAACCCACTTATCCATCCCACACCCGCACCTGTAGAAATCTACATGCTGTGGATCCGCTCAAATTTTCAAAAATCATTCAAGATCTCCTCCCTCACACTTCCACTATAACCAGTGTTCCCTCTAAGGCAAGTTTTTTGAGCGGCCCAGACATGAAACAGTTAATAAGGGTACCACACCTTGCAGTCTGCATTGTGCAATGTATGCTAATTGCTCTTATTAACTGTTTCATTGCTGTGCCGCTCACTAAACTGGCCTTAGAGTGAACACTGACTATAACCTGTCCTATCTTGCTACAGCCCACTATAACAAAACTCTCGCCTCTGCACTAGACACACTTGCATCTCCCCAACTGCGCAAAACATCACGCCGTTAGTTACAGACCTGGCACTCTCAGCAAACACGCTACTTGACCTCTCAGCTGCCTTTGACACAGTTGACCACCCCCTCCTCCTACAGACCCTTAGCTCTTTTGGCCTCTGTGACACCGCTCTTTCCTGGATTCACTCCTATCTTTCTCACAGGTCTTTTTCTGTGTCATTTGCCGTCGACTCCTCCTCTCCAATGCCTCTGTCTGTTGGAGTACCTCAAGTATCTGTTCTGGGTCCTCTACTCTTCTCCATTTATACTTCTTCGCTGGGTAAACTTATCAACAGTTATGGCTTCAAATATCACCTCTATGCTGATGACAACCAGATCTACCTCTCCACCCCTGCTCTCTCTCCCTCTGTCCTTTCTCATGTCAGTGACTGCTTATCTGTTATTTCTTCCTGGATGGCCTCTCACCACCTAAAGATTAACATGTCCAAGACTGAGCTCCTTCTTATCCCCCCCTCAAGCTCTACGCCGACTTCTTACTTCTCTATCCCTGTTGATGGCATCACCATTTCCCCATCGCCCCAAGTCCGCTGCCTCGGAGTTACACTAGACTCAAATCTATCCTTCGTCCCCCATATCCAATTGCTTTCTACATCCTGCCGCAACCATCTACACAATATTTCCAAGATTCAACTTTTTCTGAGCACTAACACTACAAAGCTAATAATCCACTCCCTTGTTATTTCCAGACTTGATTACTGCATTAACCTACTTACTGGCCTTCCTCTTTCCCGCCTCTCCCCCCTTCAATCCATTCTAAATGCCTCTGCCAAGCTGATTTACCTTTCCCGTCACTCTGTATCTGCTGCACCTCTCTGTGAGCCCCTTCATTGACTTCCCATTCACAGCAGAATTAAATTCAAAATTCTTACCCTTACATACAAAGCTCTAACCAATGCCGCTCTCCTTTACCTATCCTCTCTAATAAACAAGTATACTCCAGCCCGTCCACTAAGATCAACAATGACCTGCTCCTTGCATCCGCGACTATCACCTCTTCTCATGCTAGACTGCAGGACTTCTGTTGTGCAGCACCTACCCTCTGGAACACTCTCCCTCATGTTGTCAGGCTTTGCACTAATCTTTCTTCCTTTAAATGCTCCCTGAAGACTTTTCTGTTCAGAGAAGCCTACCACCCAACTCAACAATAACTTAATTTCAGTTACCTAACAACATTTCCCTTATCTAACTCTGCATTAGCATCTTTCTCAATCTTGCAGTCCTCACCTCCTGTTTCTCAACCTCCTACCCTTCTAGATTGTAAATTCCCATGGGAATAGGGCCCTCAATTCCTCCTGTATGTGTTTGTAAATTTTGTCCTGTCTCCTACAAGTTTTTTATCATTGTTTTATCTAAAGGAATTGTATCCATGGACAGCACTGCGGAATATGTTGGCGCTTCATAAATAAAGTATAATAATAATAATAATTTATATAATTTTTAAAACATATTTTATATTTAATATTTCAATAACGTGCATTGAAGATAGTAATTCTTCATGTGCGCTAATCTGATCTTATTAGTCCAAAATTGCGAACCCCAATGCGAATTACACAGATTTTACATTCAAAATGTAGTCCTGTTTGAACTGGAGAGCCTCGTTCCAGAGTTTCTGTTGAACCACATCCTTCCAGGCCAGTTTGCCCTCTGCCAAGACAGGGCCATCAAACTGGGCCAGTGCTGCCTGCAATCTCCACTGGAGTAAGCCTCCATTTCCATCAAGGTCCCACTGGTAGTTTGGAACTGCTCCGTAAGGAGGAAGCAGATCCCACCGCTGCCAGCCAATTGTAGCGGGTCTTGGTACCCCAGACTGGGTATACCCGCTAAAGTGAGCTTCCTCCCACCAGACGCCAACCCATGAACCTCCACTGGATACCTGCCGCTATTAGAATAACGGATGCTGCAAGTTGCTATAACTACCCCCAAGAACATTAGCCAAGACTGAATGCTTGAGGGTCAAAATGGGAACTGCTTTATTGCACAGAAAACACAGCTTTTATACATTTCCAACAAAAGGGGGGTAGTTATAACAAATATTATACAATGAGACAAACATCAGACAATGGTTAGTTAAACAAGATTCTAATCACATCCTGACTTACAAAAGGACAATGGATGACTCACACAATAACAGAAAGACACTTCACACCTAGACTAGATATAGAAACACATAACAGCAGGAGGTCTATGCATTGGATTATCTGTACTGTGTGTAATCTCCTGCTCTGTGTCTCACACCTATACTATAAACTCAAACATTCTGAGTCGGGGGGGCGGGGGTTGAAGCAGGCAATACTGAATTGGGCTGTCACCTTATACTCCAACAAAACACAGGAATCCCAACTCTGTATCAGTTCCCTCCAGTCCTCAGAGTCTCTGGGAATTGATGGAAACTGGGTAAACCTGAATCCAGGGTAAAAGTACTCCAAATGTACCCTGGGCACCCACCTCCCAAATCATAGAATTCCCTCAAGTTCCTGGGTCCATAGTCAGTAAGGAGGAGGCTGGCCTGCAGTCCTCTCCAAGTACAAAAGTAACGGAAGCTTCTATTACAATGTACTTTTTATTATTAAATATATATTTCTATATATACCTGATACTGTTCATGTAAAATACATACCAATACCTAATATTTATAGGAATAGATATATAAGTATATATAAATATGTATTTGCAATAAAAACATTATTCTGTATGTGAAGAACATTAGAATGTGACATTTTCATAACTCCTGTCGGTTTTCAGTTTGCCCTTTCCATTGACTTCCAGGGGGAGAAGAAGTTAACAGGGTCACAATAATTTTGTTTGTGCGCGTCGGGTTTCGCTCTCACGCCTCACATCATCATGCTCAATGTCAAGCTTCGGCTGGAGTAGTGTAAAGCATAATGGCATTGTACTCTGGAGCAGTGGAAATGTGTTCTATGGTGTGACAAATCCCTCTTAACTATCTGATAGTCCTTTGGAAAATTTGGGTGTGACAGATGCCAGGAGAAAGCTCCCTTTCAGAATGCATGACGCCTACTGTAAAATTTGGTGGAGAAGGGATAATGGTCTGGGGCTGGGCCCCTTAGATCCAGTGATGAGTCATCATGTTGCTACAGGATACAAAGACATTTTAGATAATTATTTGCTTTGAACTTTGTAACAACAATTTGGCCAAGACCCTTTGCTGTTCCAACATGACTATGCCCCTGTGCACAAAGCGAGGTTCAGGAACACATAGTTTAATAAGTGTGGAGTGGAGGAACTCAAGTGCACAAAGTCCTGATCTCAACCTTATTGAACATCTTTGGGATAAATGCCGGTTGTGAGCCAGACCTTTTCATCCAGCATCAGTGCCTGACTTTACTAATGCTGTTTCAGCTGAATGGGTACAAATTCCAACAGACACAGTCCAAAATTTTCTGAAAAGCCTTTCCAAAACAGTTATAGATGCAAAAGGACGCCAGCTCCATATTAATGCCCATGGTTTTTGAATGGGATGTCCATGTCCAACATGCTCATACAGGTGCTATGGTCAGGTGTCCATACACTTTTGGTCATATAGTGTATATTGGGAGTAAGACAAAATCAAATGTTCTGCCTTAGGTATGAGATATATTATAAGACTATGTTGTTCTGGTCAGATGTGCATTAGTTTTTACTGTTAAATGAACATATCATGATTATTTTGGAGTTAACACGAGGTTTTTAGTTGCCTCAACAATTTTGAATCCATAAAAGGACTCTAACAGTGTTATAGCAGTAAATACTATTATATGCACTTACTTGCTTTAATTTTTTAACTCTTAAAAATGTATTAAATGCTGTAACATATTTGGAGATTTCAATGTAATTTCCCATGCCTTTCCCATCAAATACCTGTACATGTTTAGGTAACCACATCTTTCTTTTTCATTCATTCATTTATTTTTTTAGAAATTGCACTAGTTTGAACGGATAGCTGTACAATACATTTCATGCAAGGCCTTAATAAGGATGGAATAATGTTTTATACTTCTAATACCTCTTTCTAAAAAACATATATACTAAGGACTACTGTATATACCATTGCCAATGTAGGATGTTTTGTTTTCAGTAGCTGGATTTATTGTTTGCATTAATATGACCTCAGTCCATTGACAGAAATGTTTTCATGTCTTTGCTGCATTCAGTGTCTTTGGTGGATTACTGACATGGAATGCAATTTGAAGAGAGGCTGTTATTGAGATCCCTGGCTCTGGTTAATGAAAGGCTTGGGTCTCAAACACACTTTATATTTCACACATTTCTGAAAGAATGATGTATTGATGTTCTGTGTACCTGACAATTCTCCCACAGTCATTGCTGTCACAATGAAGCTTCTTTATCATTCATAAAGACATTTTAAACTATTCCATCCCAGAGAGCAAGAAAACCCCTGATTTATTTTTTTGTCAGAACAGGGAATGGATCCTAGTGTAGCACAAAGCTCACATAACTTGCACATTTAAATGGATAGTCAAGTCAAAATTAAACGTTCATCCTACTGAGCATGTGCAAGATGCACAGGATATATGTATATGCATTTTTTGTTTAGTTGATGCTGTCACATGATGCAATGGGTGGGAAATTAGAACTAACATTAAAATTTGTCAGAAAGAAATCTACTACTTCTTTAAAATACAGAAAGCAACAATACCGGTATCAGCGCTAGCAGTCACTGGTGGAGTTTGATAAGTAGCCGATTTTCCCAAATAGGTAATAACAGGATTTCTGCAAAGCAACACACTCAGAACATAATGCCAAATGGATGTGATTGCCTCAGGTGATCCTTAAAGAGGTGGTCTGCAGCCCGTAGTATTAGTGGGTATTTTTCCATAACCACCGGGTAAGATGAACACTAAAACAAAGAAAAGACAGACACAACCCGAATAAGGTGCAAATCATTTAATATAGAGTAAGCGCACATATGACAAGTGGCAACTTACAAACGTTAAAATCAGTAAAAGCAGAAATAAAACCAATGCGGTAAGGTCAGTACAGTCTCTCCGGTACTTGCTGAAATTCAGAAGTTCCCAAATAGCCCTCTCCACCAGAGCCGTCTGGAAACAGCAACGGGAGATTCCTAAAAGCAGGTCCGGTAGAGGCAGGTAAGCTCTACGCATTATCTACATTATATGATAGGTATATCATTTTAGATTATTTCAAATAGGTGTCACAAGGGAGAACTACCATTTCCCTTTTATATAGTCTTTAACATGTGCACTTTAACATACATTCTTAGGGATTGGGTTTATAGATTTTATACATATTTTATGCATGTTCTACGATATACTTTATTAATTATTTATACATGAATCTCACTGTTGTGCTTCCAGAGGCTTCACTGTATGACACATATTTGTAGTTTTCAAAATTATCCTTTGATTTTTAATACACAGTCCTCAACACAGTTTGTGACAATTATATGTTATAGTTAGTAATTCACAGTCATTATGTAGTGTCAATATTGGTGCACATATATCTTTTGATTACTACGATCTGATCTATGGACATTGACTGTCACTACAGCGAGCAATAACAACATGAAATTTATTTTTGTATTCTGTATTTGTGGATTTGTACATTGTATCGTTTTATTCATTTCTTCAATGCTATTATCTGCCTTTTTTTCACAAAAAAGGCTCAAGCAAGGGGCGTGGCCTAGCACGGGATTGGTCACCTTTCATTAGCTAATTTTCATTGGCCCTTTTAAATTGCTGGTTGGGGCATTTGCAAACATGGACTCTTGAAAAAGTCTGATTGTATACAGACAAAACGTGTAGAGCTTAATTGCCTCTACCGGACCTGCTTTTAGAAATCTCCTGTACCTGTTTCCAGACTCGGTTTTAAACGGCTGTGGTGGAGAGGGCTATTTGGGAACTTCTGAATTTCAGCAAGTACCGAAGAGACTGCACTGACCTTACCACATTGGTTTTATTTCTGCTTTTACTGATTTTAACGTTTGTTAGTTGTCATTTGTCATATGTGCGCTTACTCTATATTAAATCATTTGCACCTGAGTCGGGTTGTGCCTGTCTTAAATTTATTTTAGTGTTCACCTTACCCAGGGCGTTCGGGAAAAATACCCACTAATACTACGGGCTGCAGACCACCTCTTTAAGGATCACCTGAGGCAATCACGTCCATTTGGCATTATGTTCTGAGTGTGTTGCTCTTCAGAAATCCTGTTATTACCTATTTGGGAAAACCAGCTACTTATCAAACTCCACCAGCGACTGCTAGCGCTGATACCGGTATTGTTGCTTTCTACTTTTTTGTATTTTTTATTTGTATCATTGGCAGCTATGCATACCTGGAGTGACTTTCTCCTTTTTAAAATGTTTGGCTATTATCACTGTTGGCTCAATCACATCAGTTGGACTTTTTAATAATTGATCACGGTTTTATTATAAACTACTTTTTGTGTATCAACTTTTATTTAAATTTGTATTAGTTTTTTAATCGTTGACTCTGTAATAAAATTGTGACTCAGTATATTTGTGCCACATTTGTATTTGATCTTAGACGTTAAGGTGACTTTGCTTTTTGGTATTTTGGGTATTTTGTATTTCACATTCCACTCCTTGGTGTATTATTCAAAGACACCCTAAGATTTCAGGGTGGTTTGGTGGGTTTGTGTAACGAGGCTGACATTTTTCACTCTTTTTCATACAGCGTGCCACACAATATATTTAACATTTTAAACTAAATCACTATGAGTAATTTAGGCTTATGAGAGTGCCCAGCAAGGCATCTTAGACAGCGGGCACTGGATCTCCTTGCTAATAATTCAGAAGCATCTATTTATATTTTGGAGGACAATAATACAAATACACTTGAACTATTCAAAGAGCTATAGAAATTACTAAATAATGATACTAAAGATGGCAGGATTTGATTTTGTTGGACAACTATGTTCTGCATGATATAATTCCCAGAGGCATCAGATTATATAAACGTCCCGCCTTTGAGCTGTAAGAGGTCAAATTTATTACTGACTGGGATAAGGCATTTCATGATTGCTCAATTACCTTAATCGAAATCCTGATAAGATATAGGGAATACAAATTACAGAAAATAAAAGACACTCTTGATACCTTACTTCCTTAAATTCAAGATTTCCAATCAAATGAAGATTGGAAAAAGCTTAATGATATCATACAAGATAAGAACAATAAATTCAGCTCAGATTTAAGGAAGGCCGAATACAAAAAATTTTGCAGAGACAAGGTGGATTATAAAAATAACAAGGTATACACTTATAACAAAAAAGAAAAAAATTGGGATATGGGTGGGGCTATGGCAAAGGACACTCTTAGGAACAGTGAGGAGATGATAGAACATCTACATGAAACTAAATATACATCCCATTTATCTACACATAAGGAGTTTAATTAAAATAAGAAGCAGGTTCCTAGTATAGGGAATAGTGACCACCATAGGGAAAATCACCATAACGATGAGGAGTTCAAACAAACATGGAGTATGAGGGGACAGGGTACTCACGACAAAAGAGACCCACAAATACCCAACAGGGGGAGGGGCAAACAGAATTATACACCAAGACATAATTCATGGCATAAAAGTAGATCCAATTGTTTTACCCCACCATATTTAAGACATGATAGATCAAGAGACAATTATGTGGAACAAAAATCAAATGTTCAAATGAACAGATTTGAGATACTAGTAGATTATAAAACAGATCATAACCCGAGAAGGGATTGGCAAACACAAGGTGCCTAGAACATATCACAAGGGCTCTTTATAAGTTTTGATATAGTCACTGCTGGCTTATATTACACATTGTTTTATTAGAATGGGAGTTTCAGCATTTCGGCTGGTTCAAGTGTTTTTAACTTATTGAGCTTAAGCTATTTGTGTGTGTGTGTTTTCTTTTATAAAAATTTTTTTTTGATACTCTTGAATAAAGTTATTTAGTATGAATGAGAATTCTAACGTTACAAATGTAATTTAATTATAAGTCACTATAAGCAGAATTATCATTCTTTAAATGTGAAGTGAAGCTCTTTTTACTTAAATGGTTACTAAACCCAAAATCTTTCTTTCATGATTCAGATAGAGAATACAAATTTAAACATTACCATTGACTTATATTATTTATTTTGCTTAATTTTTTAGATATCCTTAGTTGAAGAAAAAGCAATGCACATGGGTGAGCCAATCACACAAGGCTTCTATGTGCAGCAACCAATCAGCATCTTCTGAACATATCTAGATATGCTTTTCCGCAAAGAATATCAAGAGAATAAAACAAATTAGATAATAGAAGTAAATTAGAAAGATGTTTAAAATTGCATTCTCTTTCTAAATCATGAAAGAAAAAATGTGGGTTTCATGTCCCTTTAATTGTATACTGACTTACAATTACGTTGTTAGTTGTTACTTGCTTTCAGCTTTAACTCCGCAGCAGGTAGTCATATTATATACACACCTAGATATTATTCTAGATATTATATAAATTTTGATGGCATATTTCTTATTAAAATAAATATACCATTGTCACATGACACAAATCCACAAATCCAATTTACTTATATTTATTTCAAGGTATGTATAATATATATATATATATATATAATTATAATAAGCCTATCGCTTTATAAAGGATATCCACTCTTAAACATTACGGTCGGCATACATGCTAATTGTATATTTTAACAAAACATAACACATATATTTTTCCATTTCTTTAATTGTCATTTTGCTGCAGAATTTTTCATTGGTAAATTCTTTAAGTGTATGGCATCCTGGCACTCGTGCTTGTTTGGGGTCTAAAAGTACTTCTGTACCCAGTTTATTGTATTTCGGCACCATCAGGGGTCATATTAATGGTTTAGAAATTCTGCAGAAAATCTGTAATAATGCATTTTTTTTAGCTTTCTTACACCTTATAAATAAAATGTTCTCTTCCTTTACCACTCTATATGTAAAATATAACCTGGTATAAATTGGTTTAAAAAATAAAAGTTCACGAAAAACTTCCATGTAATCCTTTCCAACCTCCAGACGGACCTGTGTTCTAGGAAGTATGATGAAATCTCCTGGTTTGGAAGAATAGCCGCCGTTAAAATGATGCAACTCCCCAAGTTAACATACCTATTCAGATGCTTACCTATTAAAGTTCCACTCTCATTGCTGAATAAATTTCAGGCGGTCATCAACAGATACATATGGAATGGGAAGAAGCCACGAATCGCGGCATCCCTACTACAACGCCCTGTCTTAACGGGGGGCCTGGGCCTCCCAAACATTAGACTCTATTATGAGGCCGCACTTTTAACCCACATCTCTGAATGGAACACAAAGGAGGTTCCCCCCCCCCCGATGGATGGAATTAGAGCAGGCCTCCATACCGGCCTATATAAAACTCCTGGATCTACTCTGGATTCCAGCCCATTGTCTCCCAGAATACCCGATTCATAATAAGATTGTCTTTCATTGCAGAAATTCCTGGTTGCGCATTCATCACTACAAACTAGTATCTCCACACCCCTCACTGTTCCACTCACTGTCAGGTCTCCTGCTTGGTCTCCCTTTCACTATCCAGGCCGCACGCCGAGCACTGTCCTCTCTACACGTTACAGATTTTGTCTCAGGAGAAGGACAGGTAACGCCAACTGTCTTAGTCCAGCAACATGCTATTCCTCCCAAATTCAGGTTTGACTTGCTCAGACTCTCCTCTATCCTTAAATCATGGGGATTTCTACATGGTCCCCACAGACCACTACTGACTCCTTGGGAAAGGAGAATGTCCACAGACTGCCAACATGTATCCCCCCTGTCCTCCTATTATCAAATCCTTCTGGATGCATCAGACCTTATTAAAACGAGGCACATGGAAGAATGGGAAAGGGACTGGGGAGTAACGATACCCTTAGACGTGTGGTCAGATGTGATTTTACATACTAAAACATCAACTCATTGTACCACTCTCTTTGAGTTGTTTTATAAGCTTCTAACCAGATGGCATTACGTTCCAACAAAATTGCATAAAATGTTTCCAAGTAGTTCACCCCTCTGCTGGAGAGGATGCCAAAGAGTAGGTGATCCTCTTCATATCTGGTGGACTTGCCCTGCTATTGCCCCGCTGTGGCGCAGGACCGAGAGACTATGCCACCGCCTGGGTCTGGTTGGCTCTCTGCCCCCAGCGTTGGCTCTGGTTCATGTGGGTCTGCGCTCCGCCCCTGTGCCAAGCCGCATCTTGCTTATAACTATCATGATGGCAGTTAAACTATCAATTGCAAGGAGTTGGAAGAAATCTGAGTGCCCAGCTGGCAGGTTGTGGTCCGTCTCATTTCCTACTTTCGGTCCATGGAAAGCTATGTCTATGGCTCTCGCCAACAAATTAATCTTTACACTCTGATATGGGAGCCCTGGGACCAGCTAGGTGAAAAATCAATACTTCTGATCTAAAAAAATAAAAGAAAGAGGACAAGTGGTCCTTCAATACTTTGCACCCCTTAGGGGTGACCTGCTGTACTCACCTCTCTCCCCCTGAAGCACATAAGACATTACTAATTATTTATTTATCCCCTTATGATGCTGCCCACCCATTCCCCCCCCCTTTTTTTTCTCCCCCCCCTGCATTCTTTCTCTCCTCTCCTCTCCTCCCCCTCTTCTCTCCCGCACTACTCTCCACAAAAGCCAGTGTCCCATCACAAAGTTTCCCTTTCACTAGCACGCAGATTAAATAAAGCCCAACTTTCCTTTACTTTACCTTTGTGCGTGCTCATAGGCTACTATTCGGACACCCATATTTTGTTATATTAAGCATGCTCACATGATTGATTCCACATTTAGTAAAGCACAATGATCTTAGGTGAGAACCTTTGTTGTTTGTTTGTTATCTTAAATGCTTATTCTGAGTAGGATCATGCTGAAAAATGGTCCTCTCTGTTGGATTGTGACTTAATTGTGTTACTTGTACATTGTATTGTTACTTAAATTTCAATAAAAATATGTTTAAAAAAAATAAAAAAAAATAAAATAAAAATAAAATAAAAATTCTCCTATGGAACCAGCACAAAGAGCTACACAAACTTAGAACCCACTAACATCCACTACTCCAAACATCAGGCTTTGTCCTTAGACACTATCTTAGCCAGTTGTCAGTACCCTTTTGAGGATAACGCTATTTAATATATGATGTAATTCATGTAATATCCCAAGACTGTACAATAGAAGCACGGGTCATACAGGCCTCTGCACTGAGCCTATGTACTGAACTTGTTGCACTTTTATGTATGATGTATGGACCTTTAATCCAAAAGCACTTTTACTGCTGTACCTCACTGTTATGCTATGGAAATATTCTTATCTATGTTTTGTAAAATCTGTTATTTTTTTAAAATAAAAACTTTGTTAAAAAAAAAAAAGTTCTCGTACATTTTTTAAAAATAATTATTTAATTTTGAAAAATTAAATATATCACTATGGAGTTAAAATTAGTGTTGAAGAACATCAGTGTTATAATATATTTCTCATCAGTAGCAACTGGTGTAAATTGTTGTCTAAAAAAACAAAACAATGTATTCCAGACTTACTAACAGAACATTCTCAATTAGATTTTGATACAACAGGAAATGGGTTTTGTGTGTACCATATAAAGTATTCTCAGATAGGCAAGGTGTCCGTACAGGGACACTGGTGTCCATGACTGATCCTTGCAGTGTCCGCCACCCATTTTGCGGTGGGGAGTGAGGAGTAGGACAGATGAATGCTGGTCCTGACTCCTCTTTGACGCAGGCGGTACCTTGTTTTACGGGGCTGGGGCCATGCTCACGTGATGCCGCACAGTAGCGGGAAAGTGAGGAAAAGGGAAGAAGCAAGCTGCCTGCAATGCAGCCTGTGTTCACTACCCGTGAGTTGTGACCTGTCCCAATTCCTTGATCTGTGCGGCAACGTGGTGCTGGTGTCTGTGTGTAGAAGACGGCTGCCTACGCTGATAAAACTTACCTAACCAAGTAATTAACCAACCATGATGATCATGTGATTAACATCAAGGTGGGTGAACTTGGTCAAGAGTTGCAGACTCTCAATACAACAGAAGAAAATGAAAGGTTAGAATTTTGAAAACATTTTATACTAGTATACCACAAGCAGTCTTTATATAAATGTTATTTTAAACTTGTTTGATTAGATAACTAATTTGTACTTGTGGAACTAGACCAGGAGCGTCCAACAAGCAGCACATTTGACAGCAAAGTGCCGCTCTGACTTATAGAAACATAGAATATGTCGGCAGATAGGAACTATTCGGCCCATATAGTCTGCCCAATTTTCTGAATACTCATTAGTTCCTGGCCTTACCTCTAGCATAGTCTTATGCCTATCCCATGCATTTTTAAACTCCTTCATTGTCTATACCATTTCTGCTGGATGGCTATTCCACCATGAATCCACTATCCTCTCGGTAAAGAGTGTTTTTTGATGTTTTTAATTTGAAATGTACCTTGATGTCCTTCACTAAGGTCTGTACTTTGGAAAATGTCCGCCACAGCCTCAGTCCTTGGCTATCACTGTGTCTATCTGATATGTTCAAATGACTACAAACCCATTAAACAGATAGATGGTCATTTTTAAAAAACATTATTCAGATACAACATGCAATTTTTTTTAAAGTCTTTATTTACAACCAGCATTATATACAGTTCAATAAAAAAAGAAAACAAGAGAGAGACTTCCGGTGGGCGGGCCAAGGAGCAGGAAGCTGAAGTGGAGAGCTCCGGAGAAACTACAGCATTAATGGGCTTTTTGCACTGTTTTATCCCACTCAGCTTGCCCATAATTGACCCTTGCATAACCCAAGTGCATTACAGCCTTAACACATAGGGTGTTCGGCATCTCCCGCACAGGCGACAGACAACTCGCCCCCACCGTTAGCAGTTAGCACATGGAAGTGCACCATTACCTATAGCGAGGCAGTAGACTGTAGCACCGCTTTAATCTAACATCTGCCGAAACTAATCTCTGACCTTGTTTAAAGGAGATACTCATCATGGAGGGACACTCCAATGATACTCTCATCATTGCTGAGCTGAAAGCCGCACTTCTGCCTAAAATAGACTGTCTTCTAACTTCCTGCGCTACTCTATGCATCATGGTGAGAGCAACGGAACAAGCCTGTCAACAAAAAAAGCACCCCTCCAACTCTACCCCTCAGGATACAGCACGCAGCTCAACAGCATACCCGGAGGTGGACGGAGACTCGGAATCTTCAGAACCTGCATGGCGGGGAGAAAAGGCGGTTACAAGGACGACCGGAGCAACTCCCTCCTGCATGAGCCTGCCGACACCCGCCAGGGAGCAAATTGTAGGATCAGAGAAAGGCTCACCAACATCTCGTCTGGCCCACCCGATATTCAATACAGCTCCGGATACAGTTTCTCAGCCGACTCTTAAAGGAGAAGCCGCCCACATCTGTACTACTGGTGCCGTCATAACTAAGGAAGAGACAGTGTACTCCCAGCATAAGTCCAATGCTATACCTGAAACCATGTATACCTATCCTGCTTACCGAATAAAAAGCACGCCTATATGGTTGCTCAGCAACTCGGGAGAAGTCAGACTTCTTAATAGGAACAGGGAACATGCAGGGCGAGACCCGCAGGATGTGTGTGTGTGGGGTTCGCTCAACGGCTGTTCAACAGGAACATACGTTGCTCCTTTGAAGCACCATTATCTGTCTCTAACCCGTATGGGAATAGGATGATTACACTATCTGGCCTCACTCAGCGGATGTTGGGTCACAGTTACATAATATGGACCCGTCTGAGCATAGTCCATAATATACCTGAATAGCTTCTTACTCATGAGAGGTTCTCATCTATTTTTATCTGAACTTTTTCTGAACTGATCAAGACCTTGTGTATAGCATATATGGACCTGTTAGATGTTTTTCACTGACAACTATGCTCAGTGCTATGTTACTTGTCCTCTTTTTGTTTGTGATTGCTTAGTCTTAGGTGTTTTGTTTGTGTGTTGTTATAAAGTTAAAGTTACAAACTAAACAATGAGAAACTGATATATCCTATGCCTAAAATGGGATTCATATAACTCTCCACTCACAACCTTATATACAGATTGCAATTCCACTCTGTTACTCCTATTCAAATAGGTACTGCAATTGTTTGGGCACTTTACTTGATATACAACCATCAATATACTATATTTTATCTAGCTTATGTTTCTTGCTAATATATACAGGGAGTGCAGAATTATTAGGCAAGTTGTATTTTTGAGGATTAATTTTATTATTGAACAACAACCATGTTCTCAATGAACCCAAAAAACTCATTAATATCAAAGCTGAATAGTTTTGGAAGTAGTTTTTAGTTTGTTTTTAGTTATAGCTATTTTAGGGGGATATCTGTGTGTGCAGGTGACTATTACTGTGCATAATTATCAGGCAACTTAACAAAAAACAAATATATACCCATTTCAATTATTTATTTTTACCAGTGAAACCAATATAACATCTCAACATTCACAAATATACATTTCTGACATTCAAAAACAAAACAAAAACAAATCAGTGACCAATATAGCCACCTTTCTTTGCAAGGACACTCAAAAGCCTGCCATCCATGGATTCTGTCAGTGTTTTGATCTGTTCACCATCAACATTGCGTGCAGCAGCAACAACAGCCTCCCAGACACTGTTCAGAGAGGTGTTCTGTTTTCCTTCCTTGTAAATCTCACATTTGATGATGGACCACAGGTTCTCAATGGGGTTCAGATCAGGTGAACAAGGAGGCCATGTCATTAGATTTTCTTCTTTTATACCCTTTCTTGCCAGCCACGCTGTGGAGTACTTGGACGCGTGTGATGGAGCATTGTCCTGCATGAAAATCATGTTTTTCTTGAAGGATGCAGACTTCTTCCTGTACCACTGCTTGAAGAAGGTGTCTTCCAGAAACTGGCAGTAGGACTGGGAGTTGAGCTTGACTCCATCCTCAACCCGAAAAGGCCCCACAAGCTCATCTTTGATGATACCAGCCCAAACCAGTACTCCACCTCCACCTTGCTGGCGTCTGAGTCGGACTGGAGCTCTCTGCCCTTTACCAATCCAGCCACGGGCCCATCCATCTGGCCCATCAAGACTCACTCTCATTTCATCAGTCCATAAAACCTTAGAAAAATCAGTCTTGAGATATTTCTTGGCCCAGTCTTGATGTTTCAGCTTGTGTGTCTTGTTCAGTGGTGGTCGTCTTTCAGCCTTTCTTACCTTGGCCATGTCTCTGAGTATTGCACACCTTGTGCTTTTGGGCACTCCAGTGATGTTGCAGCTCTGAAATATGGCCAAACTGGTGGCAAGTGGCATCTTGGCAGCTGCACGCTTGACTTTTCTCAGTTCATGGGCAGTTATTTTGCGCCTTGGTTTTTCCACACGCTTCTTGCGACCCTGTTGACTATTTTGAATGAAACGCTTGATTGTTCGATGATCACGCTTCAGAAGCTTTGCAATTTTAAGAGTGCTGCATCCCTCTGCAAGATATCTCACTATTTTTGACTTTTCTGAGCCTGTCAAGTCCTTCTTTTGACCCATTTTGCCAAAGGAAAGGAAGTTGCCTAATAATTATGCACACCTGATATAGGGTGTTGATGTCATTAGACCACACCCCTTCTCATTACAGAGATGCACATCACCTAATATGCTTAATTGGTAGTAGGCTTTCGAGCCTATACAGCTTGGAGTAAGAGAACATGCATAAAGAGGATGATGTGGTCAAAATACTAATTTGCCTAATAATTCTGCACTCCCTGTATGTATCTGTATTGATATCTTATGTTTCTCAATAAAAAGATGTACTAGTTAGTATAGTTAGTAAAAAAAAAATTGAAAGAGCTCTAAGGCATGGAAGAAGAGAAAACTGTAATACTCACACCTCATGCATGTTTTATGGTTAATAACATGTAAGGCTGCTTCATAATCTTATTTCTCATCTATCGTAGAGAACTTGTAATATCCAATGCTTCTAATTATGGGGCTTTGGAATCATTGCCTGTCACTTCTTTACTCTGTTTAAGCTGTGCTCCTGGCCAGAATACTTGCTAATTGTAACATGTACGGTATTGAATTATTTGTATATTGTGAATTGATTATTGTTGCCCTGAGCTCTTTCTAATGAAAAGAAAAAAAAAAAAAAAAAAGAAAACAAGAACATATCTTACGCCACGCAGGGCAGTTCATTTTACAATACAAATATGAGCCAGAAAGGCAGTTATTGTCAATGCTCTTGATATTATGCAGAGTTTGTAGCAATGTACGTTATCAGTATAACATAGCGAAAAAATACAAAGAACAAAAGTTAATTATATTCTCTGCTGGGTTTTTTCCTTCAATTTTCTCACCCACCATGAAAACCAAACATTCTAGTATAAGATCAACTTAAGAAGAAAGAAAAAAAATATATATAAATAAAAAAAAAAAATAAAAAAAAAAATTAACTGGACAGTTAACCACCCAACCAACCAGAGAGAAAGAAAAAAACAAACAAACAAACAAAAAAAAACCCTAACATATCTCTCTCCCCTCTCCCCATCTACCAGATACCAAGAAGAACTATCTCTGAATTTTTGAATGGGAAGATCAAATAGTCAATTTCACTTTCATGAAATGTTTTTATAAAAGATGCCCATTTGTTGAAAAAATTCCTTATATCTGGTTCTTTATTGATGTTTGTGTCCTTCTGTTCTAGTACACATTGCTTTTTTAAATAGTTTTTAACTTCAGGGATTGTAGGAAGGGCTCTCAACTTCCATTTCTTACAAATCAATATCTGGTAGCTAATATAGAAAGAGTTACTAATTTATCATTATCCTGATAGCTACCTTCCGGCTTCAGGCACAGTATAATTTGGTATAATGACAAGGAGAGTGATTTAATTTTTAATGTAGTTTTGAGCCAGAACTCTAGTCTGTTCCATAAATTTCTTATTTTTTTTGTGTTTAAATGATTTTTATTGAAAATTGGTACAATGAAAAAAGAACAAGTGTTATAGTTATAGTTGTTTAGCAAAAGCATAACAGCAATTCACTATAAAGGCAGTCATCTGTAGTCAGTAACCAAATTCCCACAATTATTTTTAGTATTGATTAAAGTTGAAAAATTAAGAATTGAAAATGAGTCATAACATGACAATGGAAGGAACAGAGGGGTTCAGTTTGGCTAGGGGGAGGATCAGGGATTAGGGTGGGAAGGTTTGGAAGGTGGAATAGCATCCCATCTGGTCTAGCGCGACAAAGGTGCAGAGGAGTGTACTTATATCTCTATAGCCCCAGGAAGAAAGAGGAGTATAGAGTTTATAGCATCATGTAGAGGATGTCAAGTTGGCATTTTCAGTGTGGTCATAGGATCCCTGTTCCCATATGAATTGAATGTTAGAAATCATGTCTAGTTTGCCTATATAACAGTAATGCATCTTTTCTAACATGAGAATGTGGTTTACTTCGAGTTTCCATTGGGCAACGGTGGGTATCTCGCATGTCTTCCACTTTCGGGGGACTAATCGTTTAGCACAGGAGAGCATTAGGAGGAGTAATTTCTTGCGGTAGACACAAGCAAGTTTGGGGATGAGGTTAAGAAGTATGATTGATGGGTAAAGTTGGATATTAATGCCCAGAATCCTAGTAATGTGCCTTTCTATTTGATTCCAGAAAGTGTTTAAGTGGGGACACGACCACCATATATGGGTAAGGGTACCCTCCTCTCCGCATCTCCTCCAACAATTAGAAGAGGCGGCAGGATATATGATCCTCAGGCGCTGTGGAGTTAGATACCACCGGGCTAGTATTTTGTAGTTTAATTCAGCTATAGTCAAGGATAGAGAAGCAGAGTGCGTGTGTCGGAAACATCTCCTCCAGGTCTCTGTATCTAGTTCAATTTGGAACTCGTCTAACCATTTTGATAGATATGTAGGTCTTTTTCCAGGGAAGGAACCCCTGAGGATTTTGTAGGTCAGAGAAAGATGTGCCCTATGCATATTGGGGTTGATGCATAAATGCTCGAATGTGGTTAAGGGTCGAAGTATCAGTTCCTTGTGCGGGCTGTGACTAATTGCATGTCTAATCTGTAAGTAGGAGTACCAGCAATGAAAAGGGGGACCTAGTTCTTCATTAAGCGTTATTCTGTCTTTGACACCTGAGGCGTTGGTCATTAGATAGATTGGTAGGAACTTATGGAGCCTATTGGCTGGGGAATGAGTGAAAAGATTGTGTTTGAGAAAAAGTTGGTAACGGAGGAGGGGAGTTAAGGGAGATATCTTGGTGGAAACTCCTTTTGTATGGGCGAGTACGTCATCCCACACATCTAGAGTGGTTTTAATATAATCGTTTTCTTGTATGATATGTGGTCTGGATTCTTTAGGGATCCAAGGTAGATCTCTCATGTGATCAACCTGTGCCAGGTAACTCTCCATTTGTATCCATAGTTTCGAAGGATTGGCATGATTCCATGCTACAATTCTAGTTAGATGTGTGGCTTTGTAATAATTAGTAAGGTTGGGGACACCAAGGCCTCCGTCTTCCTTACTCAGGTACATAGTATGTTGCGCTCTTCTCGGACGTTTATATGACCAAATGAAAGAATTAATCATTTTTTGTTGCGCTAGGAGGAAGGGTCTTGGCATGGGCATAGGTAGGGTTTGAAATAAGTATAGATATCTGGGGACTATCATCATCTTTACTGTGTTAATCCGTCCTAGCCAAGATAAGTGTCCCTGTCTGTGCCAGCTCTCTAGTGTAGTTTTGATGTTCTTTTGGAGGTTGATAAAATTGTCTGGGAAGAGTGTGCGTATATCTTTAGAGATTGTCAAACCTAAGTATTTAAGTTTATCCGATAGTACAAATTTTGTTTGTCGTGATAAAGTCAGCGTTTCTTGGGAAGTTAGGTTTATCGGCATTAATCCCGATTTCTCCATATTAATGGAGAAGTTGGAGACTAGCTTATATTCTTCTAATATTTGTATGAGGGCAGGCACGGAGGTGCTTGGAGACCGTAGAGTAAAGATCATGTCGTCCGCAAATAAAAGGCATTTTTGAGTAATATCTCTGAAATTTAGGCCTTGAATATGTTGGCAATGTCTAATTTGTAATGCCAGTATTTCAACCGTGATAGCGAATAATAGAGGTGAGAATGGGCATCCCTGACGTGTTCCATTTGAGATGGAAAAAGGTTGGGATAGGTTGTTGTTAACTTTAATCTTTGCACTCGGGCTGTGGTAAAGGGCCTTTATTCTGGATATGAAGAGTTCGGAAAAACCAAATTTTGACAGGGCAGACCACATAAATTGCCAGTCCACCCTGTCAAACGCCTTCTCCGCTTCTGTCGAAAGTAATGCGAGAGGCGAGTTATTGAGATGGGCTTGTTGCAGCGAATGGAGCAATCTGGTGGTGTTGTCTTTTGCCTCTCTTCCCCTAATGAAGCCAACCTGATCAGGATGGATTATATTGGGTAGTATCATATTCATACGGTTGGCTAAAATTTTAGCATATATTTTCATATCGATATTTATGAGTGAGATCGGTCTATAATTGCTAACCATGTTGGTAGCTTTGCCTGGTTTGGGGAAAACTGTGATTACTGCTTCTAAAAGGGAGCTAGGGAAGACAGCGCCGCGGTCTATATCATTATATAGTAACAGAAGTTGGGGGTTTATGTGTTGTTGTAGGAGTTGGTAGAATTTAGTCGTGAGGCCATCTGGGCCCGGGGATTTGCCATTTGGCAGGGCTTTTATAACTAGATTGATGTCTTGAAGGGTGATGGGGGAGTCTAAGAATTGTTTGTTATCTTCTGTAATAGAGGGCGTGGAGACACTGGCTAAATATGCTTCTAATTTCTTTTTCTTGTCCTGTGGCGAGGCATCTACCAAATTGTATAATTTCGTATAATAAGAAACAAATGAGTTGATAATTTCTTCATTTTTATGGGCAAACTCACCAGAGGGGCGACGAATTGCCCTAATGAAATTGGACAGTCTTTGCTTTCAAAGGGACCTAGCTAAAAGGCGGCCTGCTTTGTTGCTTTCTACAAAAAATTTAGATTTAGTGGTCAGTCCCCTCATATGGGCTTTTTGTATCAGAAATTTGTTTAGGGCTTCCCTGGCGTCAGTTAATTTGGTTAACTCAGTGGTAGAGGATGGGTCATTTTTAAGCTTAGCCTCACAGGTAGTCAGATCCTTAGTGTAATGATCAGCAATTTGATTGCTGTTTCTTTAGTCTGATTATGAGTATTCTCTGGTAAATAGTTTGTATGTATCATGTGATTAAGTCTGTCTGCTAGTGAGGAGACAGAGTCTTAATCACCTGGATTAATGTAGCCCGGAATATTCACCTCAAAATTATAAGTAGTAAGATCAGGTGAATTATATCTGGGTCCAGAGATAAGTTTGTACTATGTAAACTTTTAGATAATAAGTAGCAGTTTATATAGGTTTGTGACAGATAAGTGAGGTCCCCTTTAAGGTAATACTGTGCCTTTAAATAATACACCTTGCGGTAAAGATAAGTTCACAGTGTGGAGTATAATGTTTCAGCTTGCTGGCCCTTTAAATAATACACCTTGTGGTAAAGATAAGTTCACAGTGTTAAGTTTACTGTTTCAGCTTGCTGGGCCTTTAAATAATACACCTTGCAGTAAAGATTTGTAAACAGTGTTAAGAATACTGTATCAGCTTGCTGCGCTGTTAAACATTACACCATACGGTAAAGATAAGTTCACAGTCTTAACGGCAATGCTAACACTTGTATACGGAACCTGGCTCTAGCAGCTGTGTGCGTGCAGCTTCTCTGATCCTCTCTGCAGATTGCGGCCTGTGTCTGTTAAGCTGGAAGTTGTTAGAGCGGCGTGCGTGCTGCAGTTGCAACAGGTGACTTCTGCTTTAGATGAGAAGTAGCTTCAGTTGAAGGAGACAGAGCTAATCACAGAACAAGTGATACTCTGTTTTAGACAAGTAACAAGAAAGGCTGGAGAGTGAGTGGGTATCAACCTTCAATAAACCAGCAAAGGTGTATGGGAAATGGAAAGCTTTTAAAGGAAAAGAGAGCCAGATAATTGATTCTTAAGGTGGTATGTGAGATGTAGTAACATAAGTTAAGGTGGAACTGAGGAGTTCATGACACATCCCCCCCTCAAAAGAACCTCAAGGAGGTGTCAAGGTGCTGGATGATCAGGATGCCTACGGTGGAACACAGACACCAGACGGGGAGCCGATAGATTGGATGCCGGCTCCCAGGAATCCTCAGATGAGTCATACCCCGACCAGCGGACAAGGTATTGGAGTTCACCGTGATACCTTCGGGAGTCGACTATAGAATGTACTTCGTATTCGGGGTCAGGTGTAGGAGATTCCGGAGGAGATGGAGAGACATGGGTAGAGGGATCACAGGGTTTGACAAGTGACACATGAAATGTGGGATGTATACGGTAAGTTGCTGGGAGTTGTAGGGTAACAGTGACAGGGTTGCTTATAGCCACTATCTGGAAGGGTCCCACAAACAGTTTATTGAATTTCCTACAGGGTGTAGGTAATTTAAGATTTTTGGTGGCGAGCCAAACTAAGTCACCCACTTTGTAGGCGGGTTGGGGACGATGGCGTAGGTCGTAGTATCGTTTCTGGGTGGCTTGTGCTTGCTTGATGTTCTCTTGTATGACAGTATAGGTCTGTTTAATGGAGTTGACCAAGTCATTTACTTGTGGACAGGGACTGTTTGCAGGAGGTAGCGGGTGAAAACGAGGGTGCCTTCCTGAGTTGACATAAAAGGGTGAAAATCCTGTGGATGAATTAGTAGTGTTATTGAAAGAAAATTCAGCCTGGGGAAGGAGCGAAGCCCAAGAGTCGTGTTTATGGGAGCAAAAACATCTCAGGTATTGCTCCAACCATTGGTTGGTACGTTCACATAGCCCATTTGTTTGCGGGTGGTACGATGTAGTCAGGTGTTGCTGAATGCCAAGAGATTGACATAGGGATCTCCAAAACTTGGATGTAAATTGCGACCCTCTGTCACTGAGTACAGATACTGGAAGGCCATGCAGTCGAACAATCTCTTTGATAAATAGATCTGCAGTCTGCTGTGCTGTAGGAAGTGAAGCTGTAGGAATGAAGTGGGCCATTCTAGAGAACAGGTCAACTATGACAAAGATGACAGTCATGCCACAGGAGCTTGGATGATCAACGATAAAATCCATAGAGACGTATGCCCACGGATAGTCTGGTAAGGGTATGTTTTGCAATAGGCCCAGAGGGAGTTGATGAGATGGTTTACAGGTTTGACAGGTGGAACAGGAACTTATATATTGTTTTACTGAGTGTCTCATAGAAGGCCACCAGAAGTGCCTTTGTAGAAGGTCATAGGTCTTATGTATTCCCAAATGACCAGCTAAGGAGGAATCATGAGTTATAGATAACGCTTTTGTCCGGAGAAATGGTGGTATGTAATATCTTGACTTATTACAGAGGATACCGTTTTGATCAGGGGTGAGAGGGTAAGTAGCCTTTGTTGTATCCAGTTGTTGTTGGTTCTTTAATTCAGTGCTATCAGGTGAGAGTACACCAATTATGGATGTAACGGGAACTATTGTTGAGTTGGGATGAGCAGTGGAAGGCTTAATATCTTTTCGAGACAGAGCGTCCGCCTTACCGTTTCTTGAACCAGGTCGATATGTGATGGTGAAATTGAATCGTGAAAAGTACAAGCTCCACCTGAGCTGACGAGCTGACAAAGTACGACTAGTTTGAAGATATTGTAGGTTTTTATGGTCCGTATAAATTACTATTGGATGTTCTGCGCCCTCCAGCAAATGTCTCCACTGGTCAAATGAAGTCTTAATTGCGAGAAGCTCCTTTTCCCCCACTGGATAGTTGAGTTCAGCAGGTGTAAGGAGTCTGGAGAAGTAACACACTGGGTGCAAAGGATCTTTTGGTAAGAGTCTCTGGGATAGAATAGATCCGATGGCGTATTCGGACGCATCCACTTCCAATACGAATTGTGCTTTGCTGTTGGGAATGTGCAGTACTGGGGAAGTAACAAATAGAGATTTAAGGAGTTCAAATGCCTTTTGAGTTTCTGGAGTCCAGATGAATGGCTTAGAGGTCCTAGTCAGGTTAGTGAGTGGCCTAGCAATGGCTGCAAAATTGCAGATAAAGCGCCTGTAAAAATTGGCGAAGCCTAAGAACCGCTGGACTTCTTTTATGTTGGAAGGTATAGGCCAAGTGGTGATGGCAGAGATTTTACTATCCTCCATAGATATCCTGCTATTGCTAATGCGATAGCCAAGAAATGATACTTCATTTACATGGAAGAGACACTTCTCTAACTTGACATACAGCTTATGTGTCTGTAATCTGGATAACACTAACCTGACGTGTTTGACATGTTCAGAGAAAGAGGAAGAATAGATAAGAATATCGTCTAGATAGACCACCAGGAAAGTTTCGAGGATGTCCCTAAAGATATCATTAATGAAATTCTGGAATGTTGCCAGAGCATTACACAACCCGAATGGCATAACTGTATATTCGAAAAGACCATACCTGGTCCTAAATGCAGTCAGCCACTCATCTCCGGACCTTATTCTTACAAGGTTGTAGGCGCCCCTAAGATCAAGTTTAGTAAAAATAGTGGCGCCTCTTAACCTCTCAATTAACTCGGGAATGAGAGGCAAAGGGTACCTGTTCTTTTTAGTACGCATGTTTAATTCCCGATAATCTATTATCGGACGTAAAGACCCATCCTTGTTTTTCACGAAAAAAATGCCGGCACCGGCAGGGGAGGTGGAAGGGCGAATAAAACCTTTTTTTTAGATTATCAGTGATATAGGTTTTTAAATGAGCCAATTCAGGTCTAGAAAGAGGATAGATGTGGCCCTAGGGAATGGTTGCCCCGGAAAGTAAGTCTATGGGGCAATCGTAAGGCCTATGTGGGGGCAACGACTCGGCTTCTGTTTTCTTGAAGACAGCAGAGAAGTCAAGATATTGTGTAGGAATAGGAGATGAGGAAGTAGTGAACAAGTGAGTGTTTGGAAAACAAGTTGAGACACAGTAGGGAGAGGAGAATGAAATGGTGAGGGTATCCCAATGTACCACAGGTTGGTGTAGTTGAAGCCAAGTGATTCCCAGAACAATAGGGTAAATGGGAGAAGAAATAATATCAAAGGAGATAGTTTCAGTGTGACCAGGTGGAGAGGAAACGAGTAAAGGAATAGTCTGTTGAGACACTGGACCAGATGCTAAATGCGAACCATCAATGACTTTTATAGGCAAAGGTGTGCTTTTAAACTGAAAGGGTATTTTATTTAATTCAACCAAACGTAAATCAATAAAGTTGGCGCAAGCGCCTGTATCGATGATTGCGTTACACTCTATCCTGTGTCGGTCCCACTGCAAAAGCAAGGGAATGGTAAGGTAAGCTGTAGCAGTGGTTTTTGTGTGGAAACAATGTTTTATGTTATGGATCTTACCTATCATCTGCTTTAGTAATAGAGGGCACTCCTTAACTGCATGACCAGTACCTGCGCAGTACATACATAAATTCGCAGTTCGGCGTCTAGCCTTTTCCTGCGGGGTAAGTGGACCCTTAATAAAACTGATGTCCATGGGTTGGTCGGACGGTGGACCAACGGTTGGAGGAGTTGGCAGTACCCTGCGAACAGGTGCTGTAGATGGGCTTCTTTCCTGCTTCCTCTCTCTAAGGCGTCTGTCAATTGTAATTGTGAGGGCATAAAGGTCGTCAAGACGATCCGGTATACCAATCCTGGCGAGCTCATCCTTGATCTCCTCTGCAAGTCCGAGACGGTATTGGTTTTTTAGAGATACCTCATTCCAGAGGGAATCTCTAGCCCAGATTCTAAATCTGGTAATGTACTCTTCTACCGGTGCTTTAGACTGCTTTAAGTTCCTGAGTTTACTTTCTGCAGTAATTTGACGGTAGGGGTCATCGTAGAGGCCTGATAATGCCTTTAGGAAAGCATCCAGGGAATTTAGAATGGGGTCCTGGGTCTCATAAAAGGAGTCGGCCCAGGCCCTGGGTTCTCCCCTGAGATAGGAGAGTATGGTTAGAACCTTGGACCTATCAGTTGCATATGTCCTAGGACGAAGGTCAAAAAGCAAGAGGCATGCATTCCTAAACTGCCTAAATGTGGAACGATCTCCAGAAAATTTCTCCGGGTAGGAGACTTGGGGTTCTGCTTGATGATCAGTTCCAGAGTTCCTATTTGACAATGCTTCCCTTAAACAGGCTTTGAGACTCTGGTTTTCTACCTGCAGCTCTCCAAAAGCCTGTGTCAGACTATCCAAACGCTGATTTAGGATATGGATTTGTGATGTCAGGTCACTGGGCTCCATTATCAAATATAGATTTTATGGCTGGTTTATTATGTAATGATCAGCAATTCGATTGCTGTTTCTTTAGTCTGATTATGAGTATTCTCTGGTAAATAGTTTGTATGTATCATGTGATTAAGTCTGTCTGCTAGTGAGGAGACAGAGTCTTAATCACCTGGATTAATGTAGCCCGGAATATTCACCTCAAAATTATAAGTAGTAAGATCAGGTGAATTATATCTGGGTCCAGAGATAAGTTTGTACTATGTAAACTTTTAGATAATAAGTAGCAGTTTATATAGGTTTGTGACAGATAAGTGAGGTCCCCTTTAAGGTAATACTGTGCCTTTAAATAATACACCTTGCGGTAAAGATAAGTTCACAGTGTGGAGTATAATGTTTCAGCTTGCTGGCCCTTTAAATAATACACCTTGTGGTAAAGATAAGTTCACAGTGTTAAGTTTACTGTTTCAGCTTGCTGGGCCTTTAAATAATACACCTTGCAGTAAAGATTTGTAAACAGTGTTAAGAATACTGTATCAGATTGCTGCGCTGTTAAACATTACACCATACGGTAAAGATAAGTTCACAGTCTTAACGGCAATGCTAACACTTGTATACGGAACCTGGCTCTAGCAGCTGTGTGCGTGCAGCTTCTCTGATCCTCTCTGCAGATTGCGGCCTGTGTCTGTTAAGCTGGAAGTTGTTAGAGCGGCGTGCGTGCTGCAGTTGCAACAGGTGACTTCTGCTTTAGATGAGAAGTAGCTTCAGTTGAAGGAGACAGAGCTAATCACAGAACAAGTGATACTCTGTTTTAGACAAGTAACAAGAAAGGCTGGAGAGTGAGTGGGTATCAACCTTCAATAAACCAGCAAAGGTGTATGGGAAATGGAAAGCTTTTAAAGGAAAAGAGAGCCAGATAATTGATTCTTAAGGTGGTATGTGAGATGTAGTAACATAAGTTAAGGTGGAACTGAGGAGTTCATGACACTTAGTCTGAGTGTTTTTAATATCATCAACTGTTTCCTGGTTGGTCAGTATGTGGTCGTTGAGTCTCCAGTTGAATGTAGTGTGGGGTTTATTGGCCCATTTAAATTCTGTAGAGACCATACTATGGTCAGACCATGGGGTATGTGAGATTTTCGAGTGTACAAGAGCAGAAAGCAGGGCTTGATCGCACAGGATATAATCTAACCTGGAATACGAGTGTTGTGGGTGTGAGAAAAAAGTGTAGTCTTTTCTACTAGTGTGTACTACTCTCCATGTATCGAATAAGTTAATTGTTCGCAAGGCTGCGCAGTTGGAGTTAAGAGTATTATTTCGTAGGTAGGATTTCCCACTGGATGTATCCAATGTTGGGTTCATGGGGAAATTAATATCTCCACCTACAATGATGGGTCCTTTAGCCAGATCTAGTATTTTGTTAACTAGGAGTTTAAAAAAGTTAGGGGTGGGTCTATTTGGGGCATAGGTGTTTACCAGGGTAAGTGGGGCACCATAGCATAGGCCAACTAGGATTAGGATTCTGCCCTCGCTGTCGGTGTATTTCTGCAGTAATTCAAAAGGGAAACTACGTCTAAACGAGATGTTGACCCCATTTTTTCTATGCGTACCCGAGCTACAGTAGTGTTAGTCATAATATCTCTTAGATAAAGTTGGTTCGTGATTTTTTTTGAAATGTGCTTCCTGAGTCATAATGATGTCGATTTTTCGTTTATAAAAATCATGAAATGCGATAGAGCGTTTTTTCCGCTGAGAGAAAGCCCTTAACGTTTTGTGTGGCTATGAGTAAGGTTTCTTCTTTATGGTGTGTTCCGGGTGTCGTCATAATGCCCGGTGACTAGAGTTGTTTAACCGATATTTACAGAAAGACCAGATGGGACACTAGGAAGGGGGATGGGAGGGTTCTTGTTGGTAGTATTTGGAGGGACAGGTATCAATGAAGGTGTTGGTCAGAGGTTGTCGGTTGGGGTGGGGAATGGAGAGAAAGAGAAAGTATGACTTTAAGAAAAATATTAGAACAATTTGCAATATTTATAACAATATTAATTCAAATAGCATTAATATACAATACAAGTTTTAAACTGATAGGGAGAGAGAGAAGAAAAAAAAGATACATATAGCAGAATATTAATTCGTAACTTGTGATTGTATGTTTAGGAGCTATTATTACAGGCCGGGTATTGATGTGAAGCAAGTCAGTGCGTGCATAATTTAAATTGGCGTAAAGTTAGCCTGGTAGTAAGGGACAGATGGCTCACGCAAGCCGTTCTAGCTCTAAGAATTCAGTTGGCTGTCGTGACCTCGAGATGCCTAGAAGACAGAATACGGGAACATGTGCTACAGATTGAACATGGCAGCACAGACACCGCACTGTATAGACACTTTTCTATTAAACACAAAGGAAACATCAAGGATCTAAACTTCTATGGTATCCAGATAGTAAAGCCTAATTGGAGGGGAGGCAACTATGAAAAGAAGCTCCTAATCGCGGAATCCAGATGGATATTTGAGCTGGATTGTCTCTACCCGAAGGGTCTGAACAACAAGGAAGACCTCTCACATCTTTTAAGCTTGAAACACACATAAATTTGACTTCTGAATATCTATTCGGAAAACACTGCTGCCCTCATACAGAAGGAAAACAATAAAGAAAACATAACGAGGTCAATATATGACACGACAAGAACAAAATATTTCTAATGAAGATGTCCTGCATAGATCCACACAAAGATCTATATTAGGATCTCTAAAGCCAATCTAATCATCTTTATTTTTATTGCTCTACTCAAATAGCCATAAGATGAGTTCCAACAAACCTTATTACACATACAGAGAGACTATAGAGATGCCAATAACATTAACAAGATATGATCCCCTAATATGTCAACAGCATATGAGATGCCAATAATATTAACAAGATATGATCCCATAATATGTCAACAGCATAAGAGACACTTGACTTAGCAACCTCTCCATCTGGGAAATATCTAACAGAATAAGTTAGAAAGTAACCGAAGCCTGACTCTTCATAAGAATATAAACACAATTTAAAATGTGTATAGAGGTAACATAATCCCAATACCAACAACATGATTACACCTCATAACAAATTTAAATTCACAATTCCCCAAAAGACAACTAATCAATTAGATCGATAAAAGTACCCATTGATCTCACAATCTACATAAATACATTCATATACTTGTATGAGACAAGTTTCCTTCATATCCACATCAGATTTAAAAAAACTCCTATCATAGTGCGCACATGGTTAACTAATTTTTATACCAGGCACATTTAGATAGAAAATAAGACTTCCAATACCCAATATTGCACATGACAAAAAGAGAATACAGGTTGATACAAATGTACTCCTTCTATAGATTTTCTAACCAATCATAGATGCATTGTAAAAAAGTTTTTCTTTATACTACATATCTTTTATATTTTTATCCTAAAAAGTTTTTTAGAAAGTTTCCAAAAGTTCCTTTAAGGTTTTTAGATCTCTATTTATTAGATTATGTATTTTTCGATATATATATATATTTTCCAATATATATAAACTGTGTATTTTACAATATACACTCTCTGTACCGTGATCCCTACATTGATTTTGTTCACTAGACAAATACCAAGGTTAACACTTTTTGTCCCTTTGAATTTGAATAGGCTAGGATACACACCACTTCCGGTTTAACCATGACCGGTAAGGTGCAACATCCGGCTCAATCTTACCGGATGTTAAAGTATCTTACTTTTTCCGGCTACTTCCGGCTCAGAAACGTACCGGTATTTTGTCATATATTTCATGCCAAGTTGTAAAACTGGCTCTACATGTGGGATAACTGCTTTCTGCCCCTCCGGATCTGATTGGTACAGAGTAAATACCACTTCCGCCTCACCCATAACATCCGATATAGCTTAACCGGATGTTTACATCTCAGCGGCCATTTCCGGTTAAAAAAAACACCGGCAAACCATAACATTTGACCCCACAGCTAACTACTAAGGCACATAACACGAATAAACACATTAGGAACAACATAGACAATGTTTAATAAACATAAACATAGACAAACTCTAAATAAAAGCCTTATCTAAATGATACAGAGACAAATGTGAACTTTTTTTTTTTTTTTTTTATATATTTTTTTTTTTTTTTTTTTTTTTTTTTTTTTTTTTTTTTTTTTTTTTTTTATTCAGATGAGCACTTCCGGCTCAACACTTCCGGTACCACATTTTTGGCGCGAAATTTTGGCGCGAAATTTTGGCGCAAAAATTTGGCGCAATTTCAATGCAATTTGATTGGTTAGAGAAAGGTATAAAGTCCTCAGCTCACCCACACCATACTATAGTCTTGATAAAGGCCTCTCTTGAGGGCCGAAACGCGTTGACAGAGCTATGGTGAGCTATTTATTCCTTGATTGTTGAATTATAATACAGTATTACACTATTGTTATTATCTTTTATTTTCAGGGTTTGAAGATTCCCTAGGATTATTTTTATTTATATTTTTGTATTTTTGCTTATTTTTATTTTCTATTTTTTATTTTTATACAGCAAATAATTTTTCTACATGGAAACATAACCCCTCCACATAAGCCCCCTTTTTGGGATCACTCTCACTAGTTTGTGCACATACTAATCATTTATTTTTTGTTTTTTATCTTTTGGATATTTTACATCTTTTTTGGACTTATTTTTATCACTATTTTGGATTGACTTCACGGATTATTCTTTGTCACCATATTTTGATAGACCTTTTTTTCTACCTTCATTTTGATGTTTTTTAAATGTCTCTTTGAAATGTTTTTTGCAAAGCTTTTTTAATAGAACTTTTGAATCTGCTGGATTTGCACTATTCATTTATACCACGTTTTTGGACAACACTTAAATTTGGACAGTTTATTTTTTGGATACACATGTGAAAATCTATTTATATCTCTTAACTTTGAGAAGGGATTTTTGGACACTACTTAACCTTTTTTTATATATCTCTTAACTTTGAGAAGGGATTATTGGACATTATTTACTTTTCATTGTTTTTTATTATTTTTTATTGTTTATTATTTTCAGATTTATGCCAACACAACTATATATGAGACGAATTTTATGAGACATTATACATACAGCTAAAAAGCAAAACACGCGTGTTTTTATAGATATTTATGTGTTTATGTGTTTTTACACATTATTTCTTGCCGTTCTGTTAAAATATATTTTAAACGACACCCTTGTTTTATATGTTTAATATGTATTAAATGCTTTTATGTATCAACTGTGCCACTCTTAGATCTTATATCTAGATATCAAAACCTACACATCTATACAGCACAACTACCATAATTGTAGCTGAGCTATAGCGCTATACAATTTCTCAGACAGAATACCATATTTTCACACCTATACCGCACCAGACCTCGCCAAGATTTGGCGCTCCTTTCTAAACCACGTTTTGACACATATTTTCTAAAAGTGGGCACCTGGGGACCCACTATAGACAGGAGCTATAGGTCCACACTTTCAGCGCTGTAAGAAAACATTGAATCTGAGAGTACACTGCCAGGTCATAGAGGTCATTCAAAAGTCAAGCAATCAAGACCACCTTATTAGTCAGTGCGTCATGGTATTGTTTAACTCTGTTAATGATCTAGACTATGAGAAAGGGAGTTTATAAAATATAGGAGGGAATCCCTCTGTGGGAGCGTATGTGTAAGTCCTGTTTTGGGGCTCTGAGGTAAGAGATAGCTGGGTCGATTAGTATGTCGAGTATACAGCCGTAGAGGGAAGTTGTTTTGTGGCCTGGTGTGAATATAGAAATAGTACATCAACTTTAAAAGAAAATGCAAGTAACCATACCATAAATAACATTTTAAACTCAATGCATAACACAACAGAACTTAGCTTAGTAAAAACTTAACTTGATACGAGTGGAGTATCCACATAAAATAATAACACATTAGTCTATGCAAGATGGGCATCTTAGGAATAATGTTCAGAGCCTAGTGGGAAGAAGAAAACCATATGAGAAAAAACAATACATTTACTCATCTGACAGAGTCTGAGTCCATGGTTTCAGAGCTGGTGGGAGTTATTTGTCTCCTTTTATTCTGCCTGGAGTTGGTGTCTTGACCTGGTCTCCGTTGAGATTTGGGGCTGTCGATACCACTCTGTTGCCTTTGTGGAGGTTGGTGATTTGTTATATCCGGCAATGAGATTTTTATAGTGGTACAGAATCTGTGAATGTCAGATAGCGAGGAGCATTCCATCTTCTTCCCGTTTTTCATCACTATTACTGAAGTGGGAAATCCCCATCTGTAAGGGATATGGAGTGAGCGGAGATGTGATGTTAGGGGTTGGAAATCCTGTCTCTTCTGTAATGTTCTGAGTGATAAATCCTGATATATTTGGATTCGATGGTCTTGGAAATGTATAACTTGTTTCTTCCTAGCAGCGTTGTATATTTCCTCTTTTTGATTATAATTCTGGAAATGCTCTACTATGTCTCTTGGAGGGGAGTCATCAGGGGGCTTTGGCCGTAATGCTCTGTGAGCTCTATCTAGTGGGATTTCAAAATTTTCAGGGAGATTGTTCCCTAATATGTCTGCGAATAAGGCTTGGAGATAATCACGTATTTCATTGTTTTCTACCGATTCCGGTATCCCCCTGAAGCGAAGGTTTCCCCTTCTAGTGCGATTTTCTAAATCATCAATTTTATCTTCGAGCTCTGTGATGTGTTGGTCTTGTTGAGCTTGACCTGTTGAGAGATGTGCTAATTTCTGAGCTACTACGTACTCATGTTCTTCTAGGGTGTCCACCCTATAGCCTAAGTCACTGATCTCTTTTTTCAGATCAGCACATTCATCTTTGATGCATGTCTTAACCTGTTCAATTAAGGTGACAATGGCTTTATACGTTATTGGAGTGTCATCTTCCTGGGCCGTAGTAGCAGTTACAGCTTCAGTGGCTATTGATGAACAGCTATCCTGATCCTCTTCCATAGTGGACAGCAAGGGGTCTGTCGTTCTAGTCGTGGGTGGAGGATCTGTGTGTTTGAAAAAAGCATGTACTGCAGGCTGGTTAGCTTGTGGAAGCTTTCGCGGCTTATCTTGGCGAGTGTTTTTCCTCTGTGACATAGTGTCTGGAGATGATAGTAAACTGCAGGGACTGACTTGTGGTATCTCAACACACTGCACCCCCTGGGGATTTTACCCTCACAGGGCGATTATGGGAAAGGGAGAGTGGGGTATGACCCACCACACTGCAGTATGGCGGGAAAAGGGGCAGGGGTACGTGTGTGAGGTGTGTTTTGTCTAGAGTCACTGTAGTAGGAATATATGTCCCAGAATTATATGCCCTTTGCCTTGTATCCCCTGCAGTCAATGTGCGCTATTAGAACTGCGGCTAAGGTATTTTCTTCCACAGGCCTGGGGCCCAGATGAAGAAAGTCCCTAAGGAAAGATTAGGCCCCTCTAGTGTCTCTGAAATGGATACTTGTCTACAGAGTTGTACAGTATTCAGGGACGCGTGGTGTTCCACAAGTTTTTACTATGCTGCTGCTGGTTAGAAGGGCAAACCAGGGTAGATCAACATGAATGATGTTATAATGGCTTCCAGGGGAACCTTGTGAGCACTAACATACCGAGAGATGCACATTCAGCAGTGAGCACTACGCTACACATCAGGATGGCTAGTTAATATGGATGAAAAGTGCATCTTTCAGGGTGCCTTAGTATTTGGCATAATTAAGGTGTTCAAACTTTCATAAATAAATCAAGACTTGTGAGGTACACTTCCCATCTGTGAGTAACTTTTCTGCGCAGCAGGGCTTAAGGCAGGGCAATGGTGAGATGCTTCCGGCAATTGATTACCCCAGGAGTGTGCATTTAACAATGTTTTATATAGAGCTGTAAAGTCTCATATATGCGTACAGTCTATAGGCTATGGGGGAATCTGAGTTCATTTAAATGGGAGCGTGTCCCCTGTTTGCTATTGTGTGGCCTCGGAGGTTAAGCGTAAGGTGTGTTTCGTTTGCGTCTTACCGCAGGCCCAGATGCATGGACTGACCTCTGGGAATTTTCCAAGTTGCAGCGATAGGTGTTCCAGGTATCTTGCGCTGCTAAGCAAACTGTCCTGTGACCCTCGTGTGCGGTGTCTGCCGTTGCCCTGGTGTTTGCTTATTCCCAGGTCGTGATCAGGATTGCAGAAATGAAGGGCGCGGTGAGGGCCGCGAGTCTGAGAGATCGCTCTAATGGCGCGCACTGTAAGGAGTTTAGCCACTGGTTCTCAGAAAAACGGCTGCCAGGTGTCAATTGTAGCTTAAAGTTGTTTGAGGCTTGTCATTAGGGCACTTAGTCATTTTTAGGAGCGATAGTACCCGGCCCGCATTCAGAGCTTCCCTAGAATGCGGCAATTTTGCTCGGCTCCATAAATTTCTTATTTTTGGGCAAGACCAGAACATACAGGGAGTGCAGAATTATTAGGCAAGTTGTATTTTTGAGGATTAATTTTATTATTGAACAACAACCATGTTCTCAATGAACCCAAACAACTCATTAATATCAAAGCTGAATAGTTTTGGAAGTAGTTTTTAGTTTGTTTTTAGTTATAGCTATTTTAGGAGGATATCTGTGTGTGCAGGTGACTATTACTGTGCATAATTATTAGGCAACTTAACAAAAAACAAATATATACCCATTTCAATTATTTATTTTTACCAGTGAAACCAATATAACATCTCAACATTCACAAATATACATTTCTGACATTCAAAAACAAAACAAAAACAAATCAGTGACCAATATAGCCACCTTTCTTTGCAAGGACACTCAAAAGCCTGCCATCCATGGATTCTGTCAGTGTTTTGATCTGTTCACCATCAACTTTGCGTGCAGCAGCAACCACAGCCTCCCAGACACTGTTCAGAGAGGTGTACTGTTTTCCCTCCTTGTAAATCTCACATTTGATGATGGACCACAGGTTCTCAATGGGGTTCAGATCAGGTGAACAAGGAGGCCATGTCATTAGATTTTCTTCTTTTATACCCTTTCTTGCCAGCCACGCTGTGGAGTACTTGGACGCGTGTGATGGAGCATTGTCCTGCATGAAAATCATGTTTTTCTTGAAGGATACAGACTTCTTCCTGTACCACTGCTTGAAGAAGGTGTCTTCCAGAAACTGGCAGTAGGACTGGGAGTTGAGCTTGACTCCATCCTCAACCCAAAAAGGCCCCACAAGCTCATCTTTGATGATACCAGCCCAAACCAGTACTCCACCTCCACCTTGCTGGCGTCTGAGTCGGACTGGAGCTCTCTGCCCTTTACCAATCCAGCCACGGGCCCATCCATCTGGCCCATCAAGACTCACTCTCATTTCATCAGTCCATAAAACCTTAGAAAAATCAGTCTTGAGATATTTCTTGGCCCAGTCTTGACGTTTCAGCTTGTGTGTCTTGTTCAGTGGTGGTCGTCTTTCAGCCTTTCTTACCTTGGCCATGTCTCTGAGTATTGCACACCTTGTGCTTTTGGGCACTCCAGTGATGTTGCAGCTCTGAAATATGGCCAAACTGGTGGCAAGTGGCATCTTGGCAGCTGCACGCTTTACTTTTCTCAGTTCATGGGCAGTTATTTTGCGCCTTGGTTTTTCCACACGCTTCTTGCCACCCTGTTGACTATTTTGAATGAAACGCTTGATTGTTCGATGATCACGCTTCAGAAGCTTTGCAATTTTAAGAGTGCTGCATCCCTCTGCAAGATATCTCACTATTTTTGACTTTTCTGAGCCTGTCAAGTCCTTCTTTTGACCCATTTTGCCAAAGGAAAGGAAGTTGCCTAATAATTATGCACACCTGATATAGGGTGTTGATGTCATTAGACCACACCCCTTCTCATTACAGAGATGCACATCACCTAATATGCTTAATTGGTAGTAGGCTTTCGAGCCTATACAGCTTGGAGTAAGACAACATGCATAAAGAGGATGATGTGGTCAAAATACTCATTTGCCTAATAATTCTGCACTCCCTGTATGAATCAAGTCGGCCGCTGGGTAGGAACATTTGGGGCATTTATTAAATTGCTGATTATGGATTCTATGGCCTTTCTCAGGGGTGAAGTATGTCCTGTGATAATGTAGAAGATGCAACTTTATTAATTGATGATTGTAGATTTTTCGGTTCAATATTGCTCTGAGGTATCAGAGAGCTCCATTTTAAGGCCAAGTTATCTAATAATAGAGCTCCTTTCTCATTAATAAGTATTTGATAGCATGGGGAAATAGACATAAGACCGATTTTTGCTAAGGCGAGCCAGCTTTCCAGCTTGCCTAATGTCCAGCCATGGCCTTGTTCTTTAATTATTTCGGTAGCGAGGTGCCTTATTTGCAGGTAAGCGAAGAAGTCTTTATTAGGTAGATTAAATTCAATTTTTAATTCCTCAAAAGTTTTGATACAATTCCTATCTTTGTCTATTATATAAATTAGTTTATCCAGGCCCTTATTATGCCATCTATCAAAAACTTCTGATTTTAAACCTGCTTGGAATTGTGGGTTCCCTCTCAAGGGAAGATGTTTCGAGGCGCTGCTGGACACTGAAAGAGATCGGGTTAATTTCCACCATGCCTTAATGGGGTTAGATAAAGTTTTGAGTCTCTTGATATTTGCTGGCAGTTCCTTTGGTAAAGAGTGGATCAAAGCCACAGGGAGATATGGCGCACAGACGTTTATTTCTAATTCATTATTTAAAATGTAATTTTTAGTGTGAATCCAGTTGGCAACAATGCGTGCTAAGAAGCTGAGATTATATGCTCTAATATTTGGCAGTGCCAAGCCTCCATATTCCCTTGACACAGTGAGTTTAGTGAGAGATATCTTGGGCCTTTTCCCTTGCCATAAAAATTGTCTGATTGCGGTATTAAAGAAGCGAACGTCTTTTTCCAGTAAGATTAGAGGCAGGTTCTGGAGAATATACAGAAGCTTGGGGAGGAGAACCATTTTGAACAGTTCTGAACGACCAGAAACTGATAAAGGCAAATTCTGCCAAGTTTTAAGTTTCTCCCTGATAGTAGAGAGTATAGGGGATATATTAAATTTGTATAAATCTTTTACACTAATTGGTATGTGAATCCCTAAATACTTAAAAGAATCTGTAACCACTTTAAATTGGGTAACTAAGATAGAGATACTATTTCTTCTAAGCCAGAGTATTTCGGATTTTGATTTATTCACCTTGTATCCCGAAAAGGAGCCAAATTGATCAGTTATTTGAAGGAGTTTTGGTATATTTAATTTTGAATTGGACAGATAGATTAATAAATCATCGGCATATAAACCTATTTTTATCTCATAGTTTTGTATCTTTATACCTTCTAAATGTTTTCTTATCATAATTGCTAGGGGTTCAATAGCGATGTTGAAAAGAAGAGGGGAAATAGGGCACCCCTGACGTGTACCCCTATCCATTGTGATTGGAGATGAGACAATATCATTTATTATTAATCTCGTTTGAGAATAATTATGTAAATTTACCACAAATTTAGGAAAGTTACCCAGGATCCCAAATTTTGTTAGAGAGGTTATTAAATGATTGAAAATTACAGAGTCAAATGCTTTTTCTGCGTCAATTGACAAAATGGCTAGGTCAGGGAGGCCCTCCCCCCCTCAGAGGAAAGATTCTGAAAATGATCCATTACAATAAGGAGCTCTCTAATTTTTGCTGCAGAGTTACGCCCATTCAAGAAACCGGCTTGATCGGTATGTATTATTTTTGCTAAGATGGGCTGAAGTCTGGATGCAATAATAGAGGACATAATTTTAAAATCAGAGTTAAGCAGAGCAATTGGTCTGTATGATTCTTTTTGCATAGGATATTTCCCTCCCTTTAAGATCAGAGTTGTAAATGAGGAGGAAAAGGAAGGTGAAACTGATTTACCATTAACGTAGATCTCATTATAAAGATTGCCTAAGAAAGGCCCTACTTCAGCTGATAAGATTTTATAAAATTCATTTGGTAGCCCATCTGGGCCTGGGGCTTTATTTGGGGAAAGCTTAGAAATTGTTTTCTCTATCTCTTCCTTTGTAATAGGAGAGTTAAGACTGATATTGTCTGCATCTGAGATTGTTGGAGGAGTAATTTTATTCCAAAACTCAACAGCCCTCGAAACATCGTATCCCTTGCAGGTATATAAATCCTGGAAATATTCTGAAAATAAATCAGAGATTTCCTCAGGCTTTGATATTTGCTTCCCATTATTGTGAAGTTTTTCAATAGTTTGTTTCTTTCCTTCGGTTTTAACTAGTTTAGCTAACATTTTTCCAGACTTGTTGCCAAATCTGTATAATTTAGCTTGAAATCTAAGTTCCCTGTGTGTTTCCTGGGTCATTATAAAAGTGTCTCTGGCATTTTTAGCCCGAATATATTTCGCCCAGTTTAAGGGATTTTTTTCAAGTAGGAAGTGGTTATATGAATTAATTAATTGATTATTGATCTCTTTTTTTTTAGTTAAGATGGCAACATAGGCAATGATTTCCCCTCTTAACACTGCTTTGGCAGTCTCCCATAAAATATCTGGACGCCCAATATAATCACTATTAAGGTTGACATAATCATTGAAATTATTTTTAATCCATTCTTTGAATTTTAAGTCTGTTGTTAGATGATAAGGGAAAAAAAAACGTGATATTTTGGTTTTTGAATGACCAAGCTGTAAGTCTAAAAAGATAGGCCCGTGGTCAGAAAGAAGAACCGGCATTATTCCTGCTTTTACTTTTGTAATAGGTAAGCGCTCATTTGTAAGAAATAGGTCGATCCTAGAAAGTGTTTTGTGAGCTTTGGAGAGACAGGTGAAATCCTGAGTATCAGGATTTTGGATTCTCCAAATATCACGAAGTGCCAGATTTTGCTTGATTTTATTAAAAATCTTAGTGTCTATGCTATCTTTTTCTGTTTCAATTGCATGGAATCCCTTCTAAGCCTGTCTAGGGGAGATTGAGGTGCCATATTAAAATCTCCCCCTAGAATCAGACAATAATAGAAGCTTAGACTGGATATGACCCCAAAACCCTGGGTCAGATATATTTGGTCCATATATATTACACAGTGTGTAGATCTTCTGGGCAGCTCTAAGTTTCACCAGGACATACCTCCAACATGCAATTTTAAACAACTTTCCAATTGAATTCCTTTGCTTCATTCTCTTGGCATTCTTTGTTGAATATGCAGTATTGCATTACTGAGAGCCAATTGAAAAGATTGGGTCAGCCAAGAGCCATTTATATGGAGCAACCAATCAGCAGCTAGCTCCCAGTGGTGCATTGCTACTCCTGAGGCTACGGTATGCAAGACAGTGTAGGATGTTGATTATTAAAGTAAGTTGCTAGTATAGAGATCTATTTTTAAATTATTTTGCATAGTGTTTATAATAGTTTTTGACAACTAAATCAGATAGCCGCTAGCAGGGGGTGTTAATCATGATTGCTGTCCACTGCTTCTTAAAGTTAAAGTACATTTTTGAATAATTATTATTACCTATCAATTCCAAATCAAAGGATCAGTTAAACCGCCGTTTAAAAAAAAATAAAAAAAAAATGTCAAAATATATCATTATATTTTACATCTCAACTTAGCTCTGTTTTCCTTTCCAACTCTTCCCATCCAGTTCTTCCTGTATTTCGCCCGCATTTCGTATAGAGCGGTCCTGCCCGCTCTATTATGTGGTTGATAAGCGCGTTCACGAGGAGTACTTCATTTGCGCATGCGTTTAACATTGTCTGGCTAATATGCGCATGCGTTCAATAATGCAATGATGCAAATGCGTGCTGAAATTGTATGCGCATGTGCGACTCGTGGACGCGCATCGCTTCGGAATCAGTCATCAGTTTGGGAACGCATGTGCATTAACATATTGTGAATGCCCCGGGGGGGGGGGGTGGTAGAGGATTAGTGTAATAGAGTGTCAATCAAGTAAAAGAATTGTCCGTAAATAAGTATATATATCGATTACAGGTCAGATTGGAAAAAAAACATGAATTAAAGTGCACTGATGGATGAGCGATAGCATTGACTTTACATCCACTTTAAATTTTGTTTCCGCAGCATAATAAATCTACCCCATTGGGTAAACCAATGGCAAGAGGCATATATATGCAGCCTACAATCAGCAGCTAGCTTACAGTAGTGCATTGCTGCTCATGAGCCTACATAGGTATTCTTTTCAAGAAAGGATACCAAGAGAACAAAGGAAATTAGATAGTAGAAGTAAATTGGAAAGTTGTTTAATATTTCATGCCCTATCTGAATCACGAAAGAACATTTTTGAGTTTCATGTCCCTTTAATAAATAACATTTTCTTCACAAATGTTCAGTTTTGGTATAAGCTTTAAAAAAATGTATTAAAGGGACACGAAACTCAATTTTATTCTTTCATGAATTAGATGGAGCATTCACATTTTTTAAAAATTCCAGTTTACTTTTATTATCTAATTTGCTCTGTTCTTTTTAGAACCTTTGTTGAAAAGCAAACCTAGGCATGCTCAGTAGCTGTGAGCTAGCTGCCGATTGGTGAATGCACATATAATATATTCCTGTTGTCATTGGCTCAACTAGCTCTCAGTAGTGCATTACTACTCCTTTAATTAAAGATACCAAGGGAATGAAGAGAACTGAGCAAAATTCATAATAGAAGTAACGTGTAAAGTTGTTTAAAATTGTATTCTTTATCTGAATCATTAATGAAAAAATATTGGGTTTCATGTCCCTTTAAGCAAACATTACTTTTGAGCATCAATGTAAATGAACAAATCATTCTTGGAAGACTTGTCCCTCACTCACTTGGTTTCATTGAATTGACATGAGACACTATTGCAGATCTGGGATATTGGAAATGGAGAGCTATAAAGGACATCTTTTATTACATTTTTTAAATCTTATAAACAAATACTCACTGATATCCCATAACTTCTTCCTTGTTATATGCAAGTCATCTGCTTTGTAGAAAGACATAGCAAACAACAGACATACACAACTTAAATAAACACATATACCCTTCCAGAAAATATCCCTGAAGTATATTATACTCTTCCATATAATACCATTAGGTAAAAACTGAGGTATGGAAAAGATTCTATTAATTCGATTTAAAAGGTTTTCAAAAGTATACAGGATACAATTACTCTTATTTGCATATGTATTAGTGCCACTGAATATTGTTACACATTTGTATATTGCTGGTATTTGGCTCTACAAAGACTTTTTTACAACCACAAACTCAACTTTTTGGGGGGGTTGTTTCAAAGAGAAATAGTTTTTTTTTTCCACATAAAAGTATTTTTTTCTTTATTAAAACGTAAAGAATGGTCTGCCTCCATTATGTATTTGTTTTTTAAATTGTTCTATTTATTGGTATTTACAAGTGCATAATATGAATAAATAGCATCAGGTTCAAGAAAAGAAGAATCATAAACATCTAATAAACATCTTTTCATGGTAACTTATGCGGAATGTCAGCCTTGAAAAGGAATATTCAAATAAAACATGGACTCTTCCACATATTGGAGTCTATTACAGGTGTGTAAAATTGTGATCTCTAGAAATATCTTAGGTCATGCTTGTAAGATTCTAAACACACACACACACACACAAAAACACACACATATACACACACATACAAACACACACATACACACACATACAAATACACATAAACATTACACATACACAAACACATACAAACACACACTCACACATACACACACATACAAACACACATACATACATACTACACACACATAGATACTACACACACACATACACACACTACACAATCACAATCACACACACATACACAAACACACATACACACACAAACACACACACATACAAACACTTCATTGGATTGGGGAAAACTAGATTTATTTATTTTTTCAAATCTGGTTAACTACCTTTGTGTTACCTTTCCCAGCCAAACAAGCAATATTCACATAGATGGTTTACAGAATCACAAACTTACAAACATTTTTTTAAATTAGCTAAGATATCCAGAAAGCGCTGGAGAACCTATGTTCTATGTAGAATGGAAACTGTATAAACTTGATAAACCATTTAACCTATTTCAAATGACATATTTAGGATGGTTACACATATTTTTTAATGCTAACTTTTTGTCTATGCTCATTTCAAGTTTTACTGAATAGTTAAACATATTGCTCAAATCACACTCTTAAACTGTGAAACTTGTAGCTAAAATAGATTCATCAGAATGTTCTATTACATAATTAAGTGTTTGAATGTTAAAAATTGTTCATTAGAAATGTACTCAAAATGATATGACATTGTTAATCACATACATGTCATGAATTGCTTATAAAAATGAAACTGGTTCTAAATGGGCTGACTTGCATTAAAATGTAGACGATATGTACTGTATGTGGTATAATCTCTAGGTATTGATCACTTAAAGGTATACCAAACCCAAAATGTTTCTTTCATGATTCCGACAGAGCATGCAATTTTCTAATTTTCTTCTATTATCAATTTTTCTTCTATGTCTTGGTATCTTTTGTTGAAAAACAGGGACATATGGTTAGGGGCCAGCCCATCTCTAGAGCACTATATGGCAGCAATTTTGCCAGAATAATTATTAATTTTCAAGAGCACTAGATGGCAGAACTATTTACTACCATGTAGTGCTCCAGATGCCTACTTAAGCATCTCTTCAACAAAGGATATCATGGGAACAAAACAAATTTTATAATAGAAACAAATTGGAAACATTTTAAATATGTATGGCACTGTAAAAAGAGAAAAGATACACAGGCGCCCACAACGGACCTCTAAGGGTAAAAGTTTTAATGGAAAAAATTAAAATAGCGCAATATAAATGCACGTACAGAATACAAGTTAAATGTTGCAGTGTCGCCATATACAACTCCTCTGCCCCACCGTGTTGATATCGAACTTAGCTGCTCCTGCTTATCCTTACTTAATCACCGATAAGGTCTGTGGATCTTTTACAGGGCTAGTTCGTTTCTTAGGGTTTTTGCTGGCATTGTTGTGATGACCCGTTTCTCCTCAACGCGGTTCATCTGGTAAACACTTTTACAGACTTTTTCAAGAGGTGTATACATTGGCATCTAAGTTTGATATCAACACGGTTGGGCAGATGAGTTGTATATGGTGTAGGCTAGGTTTTTTTTTAATTTTGGATGGGCTTTTTTATTCTGATAGAGCTATTAGATTAGGTGTAATTCGTTTTTATTTTCGATAATTTTGTTTTTTATTTTGTGTAATTTAGTGTTTATTTTTTTGTAATGTAGATAATTGTATTTAATTTATTTAATTTATTTTATTGTAATGTTAGGTTTTATTGTAAGACAGGTTAGGTTTTATTTTACAAGTAAGTTTGTATTTATTTTAACTAGGTAGCTAGTAAATAGTTAATAACGATTTACTAACTAGTCTACCTAGTTAAAATAAATTCAAACTTGCCTGTGAAATAAAAATAAAACCTAAGCTAGCTACAATGTAACTATTAGTTATATTGTAGCTAGCTTAGGTTTTATTTTATAGGTTAGTTTGTATTTAGTTTTAAATAGGAATTATTTAGGTAATAATTGTAAGTTTTATTTAGATTTATTTTAATTATATTTAAGTTAGAGGGGTTAGGGTTAGGTTCAGGGTTACGTTAGGGTTAGATTTAGGGGTTAATATATTTATTTAGTGTTAGTGATGTGGGAGGCCAGAGGTTTAGGGGTTAATAACTTTAGCATAGTGGCAGCGACATTGGGGGCGACAGATTAGGGGTTAATAAGTGTAAAGTAGGTGGGGCGATGTAGGGGCGGCTGATTAGGGGTTAATAACTTTATGTAGGTATAGGCGATGTTGGGGCGGCAGATTATGGGTTCATTACTGTAATGTAGGAGGCGGAGATGTTAGGGGCAGCAGATTAGGGGTGTTTAGACATGGTTTTTATGTTAGGGTGTTGGGTTTAAACATAATTTTTTCTTTCCCCATAGATGATGTCTATGGGGAAATTGTGCACGAGCACGTCAAAGCAGCTCTTGTATTTCGGTGCGTTATGGAGCTCAACGCCACCATATCGCCCACACAAGCCTGCTTTTTGTAAACTTGTAATAGTAGCGCTATAGGGAGGTGAAATAACTACGCTTTTGTGGCGCTCGTTAATTTCCCTATAGCGCTCAAAACTCGTAATCTAGCTGTTATTTAATTACTAAATTAACCCCAATTACATAAAATAAAAAAATACTAAGTTACTATTAAAATAAAAAATCGAACATTACTTAAAAAATAATTAAAACTAAGATGAAATTAATCAAAAATTACAAAAAATAAAAATGTCTAACATTACAGAAAAAAATAAACAAAAAAAATGTATCCTAATCCCTATCAAAATAAAAAAGCCCCCCCCCCCCCCCCCCAGGGCATTCAGCTCTTTTACAAGCCCATTAAAACCCTAATCTAAAAAAAAAGTCTAACCCCCATATAGGTACTCACCGTTCCTGAAGTCCGACGCAGAAGATCTTCTTCCAGGCGGTGAAGTCTTCTTGGAGGTGGTAATATCTCCTTCCAGCGTGGCGACCTCTTCTATCTTCATCCAGGACCAAGTTGGCACAAAGCGGAGGTGACCACGGAACAGAAGACCGGCGACTGTGGAGCCATCGAGCGTGGAGATCCTCCCACGTTCCAAATATTACCTTATTTTGTGCCAGATTACAAGTGGCATGCTAATTTTAAGGATGCTCAAGCTAAACAATATGTGTGGTTGGATTAGTGCTGGTCTTACAAACTGAAAATAAAAAATTTGCAATCAAGCGAAAGACTCAGGCATGCTAACTGCAGAACTGGATAACATTTTCTTTATGTATGTGTGTGTGTGTGTATATATTTTGGAAAATATATATCAATACCTATATAACTATATGAATACAAACATATATTTAAAAGTAAAAAGAACATAGGAACTTCAAGCATTTCTGTTCAAAGTGCATTAAAACAGTATAATTGTTTAAAAGTTACTTGACTGGGAAGGACTCAAAAGTGTGTGTGTATATATATATATATATATATATATATATATATATATATATATATAGGAAGCAGGTATCATCCGCACCTCTCAAAAATGGAGAAAAACATTTTATATAAAAAAGGTAACATTTATTATTCAAAAAAGTAAAAAAAATACAAGAAATACCATAAAAAATATTAGAAAAAAACTACGGTCTGATGGAAAAGAGTGCCAAACATGTTTCGGGCCTATCCCTAGCCCTTGATCACTGGCACAGTAAAACAGTATAATTGATTAAAAATGATATTGCATATTTCAAGTTATTTGACTGGGAAGGACTCAAAAGTGTGTGTGTATGTGTATATATATATATATGAATATGGGTAGAAAAGGTGCCAGTACTCAGAAAAAAGGTGCCAGTACTCACTGATTTTTGATTGATATATTCTGCTCAGTAACTTTGAGAAAAGCAATGGGACAAGATTTTGTATTTACAATGTTTGATGTATTTTGCAGCCCCCTCTTGTGAAAACTAGAGTATTTACATGATGATTACAAATATTACCTCTTATGAGTTGTCAGAGGTGGGGGTACTCAGTACCGGTGAGTACCCCCACAAAAAAGCCCTGTTAATATATATATATATATATATATATGTATTGTATGTGTGCCTATACATATTTACACCTATAAACATATAAATACACATGTATACATATATATTGTCATATAAATACATGTATACATACACATATACACACATTTAGACCTTTATATACATTGGAGCCCTTTACAGTCAAACACCTCACCATACCCCTTTTTAACCCTTTTCAAATCTTTTAATCAATATTAAGAGAATATTCTTTATTAAAATACTTTATTTTAAAGGGTTAGTAAACACCAAAAATATTATTGTTTAAAAAGATAGCTAATCCCATTGTTTACCGTTCCCCAGTTTTGCATAACCAACACTGTTATAGAAATATACTTTTTACCTCTGTGATTACCTTGTATCTAAGCTTCTGCAGACTGCCCCCTTATCTCAGATCTTTTGACAGACTTGCATTTCATGCAATTAGTGCTGACTCTTAAATAATTCCACGTGCGTGAGAACAATGTTATTTATATGAAAGATGTGATCTAATGCAATCTAGCTGTCAAATACCTTCAGATAAGCAGCCTTCAATGGCTTAGAAATTAGAATATGAGCTTACCTAGGTTTAGCTTTCAACTAAGAATACCAAGAGAATAAAGCAAATTTGATGATAAATAAATTACACCTAGATTACGATTTTTGCGCTAAACAGGGTGCGAAACTAACGCCAAAACAATTGCGTTATTTCACTCTCCATAGCGCAAGTATGTATTTAGTTTTAAATAGGCATTATTTTGGTAATAATTGTAAGGTTTATTTAACTTTATTTTTAATTATATTTAAGTTAGAGGGTGTTAGGTTTAGGGTTACGTTAGGGTTAGGGGTTAATATATTTATGTAGAGTTAGTGATGTGGGAGGGCAGAGGTTTAGGGGTTAATAGTTTATTTTATTATATTTCGTTGTGGGCGGCTTGCGGTTTAGTGGTTAATAGGTTTATTATAGCAGTGGTGTGGGCGGACGGCAGATTAGGTGTTAATAATCTTAAAATAGTGTTTGCGATGCGGGAGGGCGGCGGTTTAGGTGTTAATAGGTTTTTTATAGTGGCAACGATGTCGGGGAGCGGCGGAATAGGGGTTAATAAATTGTTTAAGTGGCGGCGATGTCCGGAGCGGCAGATTAGGGGTAAATAACTTTATTATAGTGTTTGTGATGCGGGAGGGCCTCGGTTTAGGGGTTAATAGGTAGTTTATGGGTGTTAGTGTACTTTTTAACACTTAAGTTATGAGTTTTATGGTACAGCTTTGTAACTTAAAACTCATAACTACTGACTTTAGATGGTGGTACGGATCTTGTGGTTATAGAGTGTACCGCTCACTTTTTGGCCTCCCAGGCAAAACTCTTAATACCGGCGCTATGGTCCCATTGAAAAAGGACTTTTCTAAAAGTGCGGTACTAACGTTGCGTGATGGCCAAAAAGGTGTTGCGGTACACCTATACCTGCAAGACTTGTAATAGCAGCGTTAGGGAAAAAGCAGCGTTATGAAGCATAACAATGCTTTTTCACTCATAACGCAAAACTCGTAATCTAGCTGTTTGTTATTTGCGTTGTGGGGGGTTGGCGGTTTAGAGGTTAATAAGTTAATAAGGTTTAATGCGGTGTGGGGGGTTGGCGGATTAGGGGTTAATAGTGTTGATAGGTAGTTGGCGTTGTGATTGAATGGCGGATTAGGGGATAATACATACTGTATATTAGGTAGATTGCGATGTGAGTGAATGGTGGGTTAGGGGTTAATACATTTATTAGGTATATTGCATTGTGGGGGTTGGCGATTTAGGGGTTAATACTTTTATTATTAGTTGCAATGTGGGGGGATTGCGGATATAGGGGTTTTGACGTGTCAGGTTTATTTTTGGGAGGCGGGTTAGACTTTTACGGGCAATTTCAATTTTTTTTAATTTTCTTAGGCGCCGGCAGTTTCTAAACTGCCGTAAGTCACTGGTGACCCCAGAAATGTGTATTTCCGCAACATTTCTGGACATCGCTAGTTTATCCAACTTACGACAGTTTATGAACTGCCGACGGTGTTTATTGGATTCCCCGATGTGCGAGGTGAATTTACGGGCAACGCGAGTTTCAGCAGTTGTGCTAAAGCCTCTCGCCCTAGATATCCCTTATATCTCCTCCAGACACAGCACATTTTCTTTTCATTTCTTTAATGTGGTCTATGCTAACCCATTAAAAGACAAGACACTGCCAGTACATCATAAAACCCAATTACTACACCATTCTATTGGCTTTGTTTTACTCTAAACATTTTCAGTACTGGGTTCTCTCAGACCATCAGAAAACACGTTTCATACAAGTGTTTGAAAGCTTTTTGGATTTATTTAATTCAGCAACCTGCATGTTTGTGTGTTAATAAACACAATTGCTTCCTGGTTTTACAGAAACTTAGAAGTAATGCTAAAATCACACTTTTAAACTGTGAAACCTTCACACAACAAAAATACAATCATTAGAATCTTAATTTATCACTGCAAGAAAGTGTTTGGCAATTTTAAAGGAAGATGCCAGTCTAAATTAAACTGTCATAATTCAGGTAGAGCATAGAATGTTATAAGACTTTTCTGTAAACTATTAACAAAATTATTTTGTTCTCTTGGTATCCTTTGTTGAAAAGCATACCTAGGTTATCTCAGCAGCAGCAATGCACTACTGTGAGCTTGATGTTTCTTTTGTCATTGGCTCACATGATGTGTTCCACTTACATCCCAATAGTCAGGGCCACCGTTAGAAATTTTGGGGCCCCTTACTTAACCATTGATCAGTCTCCCCCCTTTTTGACATGTGCAATTTTTGACCAAGTGACTTAAAAGTATAAGCACTTTATTCTTAAGTGTAGTCAAACTTGGAAATGTTGTAAAGGTAGTAACACACTAACACAGAAACACACAGACACACTCATACACTGAAACACACACTCATAAATTATGATTCACATAATGGGGCATATCTATCAAGCTCCGTATGGAGCTTGACGCCCCTTGTTTCTTGCGAGTCTGAACACAAGTTATGGAGCAGCAGTCTAAAGACCGCTGCTCCATAACCTGTCCGCCTACTCTGAGGAGGCGGACAGAGATCGCCACAATTCAACCCGATCGAGTATGATCGGGTTGATTGACACCCCCTGCTGGCGGCCGATTGGCCGTGAATCTGCAGGGGGCGGAGTTGCACTAGCAGCTCACAAGAGTAAGTATTGCTCTCCGTATTCTGTCGGACCTAAACCGCACTGTCGGATCAGGTCCGACAGACCGTTGTTAAATGGGCCTCATAGATACTCTAGCAGACATCCAAAGAAGCACTCAATCACACACAGACGCTCAGCACTTGTTTACATTGACCTTTCATGTAATGAGGTACTACATGTAATGAGAGACTACAGTTTTGTCAAAAAAGGAGATTTACAAGACAAAATATAGAATTCTGATCTTTTTGTCAAGGAAGATGCCAACTATATGATGACAACAACATGCAGTGGCTGAAAGGAAGGGCCCTAAACTGCCTAAACAATAATTGAAAGGTTAAGTGGTGCATTGGTCACTTCCGGAAAGGTCTCATTAGTCTAAATGTCTGTAGAAAGATGTGAATAATCAGTAGTAAGGTCAAAATGTCCTTAAAAGGAACAGGCAATGGAAACTCACACAAACTCAACTTGCACATACACCAAAGAAAACACCCACAGAGACAGCCTTAGAAACACACACAAAGACATACACACTCACAAACACCCACAGAAAACACACAAAGACATACACACACAGAGAGACACCCACAGAAAACACACAAATACATACATACAAAACACACCCTCACTGAGACATCCACAGAGAACACAAAGACATACACAAACACCCTCACAGATACACCCACAGAAAATGCACACACCATCACAAAGACACCCACAGAAAACACACAGACAAATGCACACACCCTCACAGAGACACCCACAGAAAATACATACACCATCACAGAAACACCCACAGAAAACACACAGACATATGCACACACCCTCACAGAGACACCCACAGAAAACACACAGACATATGCACACACCCTCACAGAGATACAAACAGAAAACACAGACATACATACACACACACCCTCACAGAGACATCCACAGAAAACACACAAAGACATACACACCCACCCTCACAGAGGCATCCACAGAAAACACAGACATATGCACACACCATCACAGGGACATCTACAGAAAACAGACATACATACACACACACTCACAGAGACACTCACAGAAAATGCACAAAGAAATACGCACACACCCTCACAGAGACATCCACAGAAAACACAGACATACACACACACACACCCTCACAGGGACACCCACAGAAAATGCACAAAGACATGTGCACATACCCTCACAGAGACATCCACAGAAAACACAGACATACATACACACATACACACCCACCCACCCTCACAGAGACATCCACAGAAAACACACAGGGGGGTAGTTATCAAGCCGTCAACCTCAAATACGCTGGAATTCCGCAGCGTATTTGTGGCGAGGCTGATTCGCCTTAGTTATCAAAGGCTCGAGACCGGCAAAAGTAGAATTTTGTGACGTAAGCTTCGACCCGCCGGACTCAGTCCGACACAGATCGATTCTTACGTCACTCCAGATGTTCCGCACACAAGTGCGGCACATTCTCACTACTTTTGCTAGTTATCAAATGACTAACAGGTACGCTCGGCACTTTTACGGCCCAGCGTACCTGGTTTTCAAACCGCCACCCCTGGAGGCGGCGGATCCCATAGGAATCAATGGGAGTCTGACCATAGCGAAAGTACAAGTTCGCTGCTGACAGACATCCCATTGATTTCTATGGGAGCTGTCTGCACCTAACACCCTAACATGTACCCCGAGTCTAAACACCACTAATCTGTCCCCCCCTACACCGGAGCAACTAAATAAAATTATTACCCCCTAAACCGCCGCTCCTGGAGCCCACCGCAAGCTACTCTATACATATTAACCCCTAAACCGCCGCTCCCTGACCCCGCCGCAACTATAATAAATGTATTAACTCCTAAACCGCCGCTCCCGGAGCCCACCGCAACTATAATAAATGTATTAACCCCTAAACCGCAGCTCCCTGAACCCGCCGCAACCTATATTAAATGTATTAACCCCTATCCTGCCCCCCTACACCGTCGCCACCTATAATAAATTTATTAACCCCTAATATGCCCCCCCTACACCGTCGCCACCTATAATAAATTTATTAACCCCTATCCTGCTCCCCACTACGCCGCCGCCACTGTAATAAAATTATTAACCCCTAAACCTAAGTCTAACACTAACCCTAACGCCCCCCTAACTTAAATATTAATTAAATAAATCTAAATAATATTTTTATTATTAACTAAATTAATCCTATTTAAAACTAAATACTTACATTTAAAATAAACCCTAATATAGCTACAATATAAATAATAATTATATTCTAGCTATTTTAGGATTTATTTTTATTTTACAGGTACCTTTCAATTTATTTTAACTAGGTACAATAGCTATTAAATAGTTATTAACTATTTAAAAGCTTACCTAGCTAAAATAAACTGAAATTTACCTGTAAAATAAATCCAAACCTAAGTTATAATTACACCTAACACTACACTATACTTTAATAAATTATTCCTATTTAAAACTAAATACTTACCTGTAAAATAAACCCTAATATAGCTACAATATAAATAATAATTATATTGTAGATATCTTAGTATTTATATTTATTTTACAGGTAACTTTGTATTTATTTTAGCTAGTTTGAATAGTTATTAAATAGTTATTAACTATTTAATAACTACCTAGCTAAAAGAAATACAAAATTACCTGTAAAATAAATCCTAACCTAAGTTACAATTAAACCTAATACTACACTATCATTAAATTAATTAAATAAATTACCTACAAATAACTACAATTAAATGCAATTACATAAACTAACTAAAGTACAAAAAATAAAAAAAGCTAAGTTACAAAAAATAAAAAAATAAGTTACAAACATTTTAAAAAATATTACAACAATTTTAAGCTACTTACACCTAATCTAAGCCCCCTAATAAAATAACAAACCCCCCAAAATAAAAAAATGCCCTACCCTATTCTAAATTAAATAAAGTTCAAAGCTCTTTTACCTTACCAGCCCTTAAAAGGGCCATTTGTGGGGGCATGCCCCCAAAAGTTCAGCTCTTTTGCCTGTAAAAGAAAAATACAACCCCCCCACGACATTAAAACCCACCACCCACATACCCCTAATCTAACCCAAACCCCCCTTACAAAAACCTAACACTAATCCCCTGAAGATCATCCTACCTTGTCTTCACTCAGCCGAGCAGCGATGGAACCGAAGTGGACATCCGGAGCGGAAGAAGTTAATCCTCCAAGCGGCGCTGAAGAAATCTTCCATCCGATGAAGTCATCATCCAGGCGGCGCTGAAGAAGTCTTTGATCCGGGCGATGTCATCTTCCAAGCCGGATCTTGAATCTTCCTCCCGCCGACGCGGAACCTCCTTCTTCACCGACGGACTACGACGAATGAAGGCTCCTTTAAGGGACGTCATCCGATCAGCCAATAGAATGCGAGCTCAATCTGATTGGCTGATTCCATCAGCCAATCAGATTTTTCCTATCTTAATTCCGATTGGCTGATAGATCCTATCAGCCAATCGGAATTGAGGGGACGCCATCTTGGATGACGTCCCTTAAAGGAGCCTTCATTCGTCGTAGTCCGTCGGTGAAGAAGGAGGTTCCGCGTCGGCGGGAGGAAGATTCAAGACCCGGCTTGGAAGATGACATCGCCCGGATAGAAGACCTCTTCAGCGCCTCTTGGAAGATGACATCGGCCGGATCAAAGACTTCGTCAGCGCCGCCTGGATGATGACTTTATCGGATGGAAGATTTCTTCAGCGCCGCTTGGAGGATTAACTTCTTCCGCTCCAGATGTCCACTTCGGTTCCATCGCTGCTCGGCTGAGTGAAGACAAGGTAGGATGATCTTCAGGGGATTAGTGTTAGGTTTTTGTAATGGGGGGTTTGGGTTAGATTAGGGGTATGTGGGTGGTGGGTTTTAATGTTGGGGGGGGTTGTATTTTTCTTTTACAGGCAAAAGAACTGAACGTTTGGGGGCATGCCCCCACAAATGGCCTTTTAAGGGCTGGTAAGGTAAAAGAGCTTTGAACTTTATTTAATTTAGAATAGTGTAGGGCATTTTTTTATTTTGGGGGGTTTGTTATTTTATTAGGGGGCTTAGATTAGGTGTAAGTAGCTTAAAATTGTTGTAATATTTTTAAAATGTTTGTAACTTTTTTTTTTTGTAACTTAGCTTTTTTTATTTTTTGTACTTTAGTTTATGTAATTGTATTTAATTGTAGTTATTTGTAGGTAATTTATTTAATTAATTTAATGATAGTGTAGTATTAGGTTTAATTGTAACTTAGGTTAGGATTTATTTTACAGGTAATTTTGTATTTCTTTTAGCTAGGTAGTTATTAAATAGTTAATAACTATTTAATAACTATTCAAACTAGCTAAAATAAATACAAAGTTACCTGTAAAATAAATATAAATACTAAGATAGCTACAATATAATTATTATTTATATTGTAGCTATATTAGGGTTTATTTTACAGGTAAGTATTTAGTTTTACATAGGAATAATATATTAAAGTATAGTGTAGTGTTAGGTGTAATTGTAACTTAGGTTAGGATTTATTTTACAGGTAAATTTCAGTTTATTTTAGCTAGGTAAGCTATTAAATAGTTAATAACTATTTAATAGCTATTGTACCTAGTTAAAATAAATTGAAAGGTATCTGTAAAATAAAAATAAATCCTAAGATAGCTAGAATATAATTATTATTTATATTGTAGCTATATTAGGGTTTATTTTATAGGTAAGTATTTAGTTTTAAATAGGATTAATTTAGTTAATAATAAAAATATTATTTAGATTTATTTAATTAATATTTAAGTTAGGGGGGCGTTAGGGTTAGACTTAGGTTTAGGGGTTAATAATTTTATTACAGTGGTGGCGGCATAGTGGGGGGCAGGATAGGGGTTAATAAATTTATTATAGGTGGCGACAGTGTAGGGGGGGCAGGATAGGGGTTAATAGGTTTAATATAGGTTGCGGCGGGTTCAGGGAGCGGTGGTTTAGGGGTTAAACTATTTATTTAGTTGCGGAGAGGTGCGGGATCAGCAGGAGAGGGGTTAATAACTTTATTATAGAGGGCGACGGTGTAGGGGGGGCAGGATAGGGGTTACTAGGTATAATGTAGATGGCAGCGGTGTCCGGGAGCAGCGGTTTAGGGGTTAACACATTTATAAGAGTTGCGGCAGGGTCTAGGAGTGGCGGTTTAGGGGTTAATACATTTATAAGAGTTGCGGCAGGGTCTAGGAGCGGCGGTTTAGGGGTTAATACATTTATAAGAGTTGCGGCAGGGTCTAGGAGCGGCGGTTTAGGGGTTAGTAACTTTATTTAGTTGCGGGGGGCTCCGGGGGCGCCGGTATAGGGATAGAACAGTGTAGTTTAGTGTGAGTGCTTAGTGACAGGCTAGCAAAAAAGCTGGGAAAAAGCCGAAGGGCAGCGAGATCGGATGAGTGATAACTCTCACAGTCCGCTGCTCATCGCCCCGCGGCTTTTTGACAGCTTTTTTTGATAACTTAGGCGTATTTTTTCAGGTCCGCGGCGGCGAAGGTAGGCGAGCTTAGGCGGGCGTATTGGGCCGGCGAAGGCAGAAAAGTAGACGGCTTGATAACTACCCCCCACAGACATATGCACACCATCATAGAGACATCCACAGAAAACACAGACATATATACACACACACACACACACTCACAGAGACTGCCACAGAAAACACACAAAGACATACCCACCCACCCTCACAGAGGCATCCACGGAAAATACACAAAGACATACATACACACACACACACACCCTCACAGAGACACCCACAGACAATGCACAAAGAAATATGCACACACCTTCACAGAGACATCCACAGAAAATGCACAGACATACACACACACCCCCTCACAGAGACAGCCACAGAAAATGCACAAAGACATACGCACACACCCTCACAGAGACATCCACAGAAAACACACAAAGATATACGTACACACCTTCACAGAGACATCCACAGAAAATGCACAGACATACACACACTCTCACAGAGACAGCCACAGAAAATGCACAAAGACATATGCACACACCCTCACAGACATCCATAGAAAACACAGACATACATACACACACACACCCTCACAGAGACATCCACAGAAAACACACAAAAACATACACACCCACCCTCACAGAGGCATCCACAGAAAATACACAAAGACATACATACACACACACCCTCACAGAGACACCCACAGAAAATGCACAAAGAAATATGCACACACCTTCACAGAGACATCCACAGAAAATGTACAGACATACACACACACACCCTCACAGAGACATCTACAGAAAACACACAAAGATATACGCACACACCCTCAGAGACACCCACAGAAAATGCACAAAGACATACGCACACACCCTCACAGAGACATCCACAGAAAACACAGACATACATTCACACACACACCCTCACAGTGACATCCACAGGAAACACACAAATCCAGAGAAAATACACAGACATACTTACACACATACTCACAGAGACACCCACAGAAAATGCACAAAGACAGACACACACCCTCACAGAGACCCACAGAAAAAAATATATACACACTAATAGAGAGACCAACAAAAGCACAAAGATAAAAACACAGACACCCACAGACACATTCACAGGAGGTAAAATTCCTGCACATTGCCATTCCCTAAAATCAACAGTGTTTCACATACATGATTAAAAAAAGCAGAAATTAAGAGATCACTTTTTAAAGGATCATAATTGTAAATGTGCAAACAAAAATACATCTGTGAATTCAAAATTGTACATGAATGATCTGTCAAAAAGGGTAGATAAAGAAAAGTACTTTTGAAAGGTTTACATATGTTGTTTTTTTCCCCAATTTCCCCCAACCAAGAGCACCACTTCAAATCTGGTGTACAAATGTTCCCATATGTCAGCTGATTTTAAAAATGCTGTACTGTATATGGTCTTGGTGGAACCATAAGCCATGGTACTCAGTCTCATACCATTAGATCTGGTTAAATGCATGATCTCATGCAGAAGAGAAGATAGCACAGTCAGTAAAACATGGGGACAAAACATTCTTTAGATATATCAGTGAAAGAAGAAAAAATAAGGTAGGAATAGTAAAATTGAAATCAGTTGATGGTAGAATAATAGAAGGAGATAAGCAGATTGCAGACTGTCTCAATGATTACTTCTGTTCTGTTTTCACTAAAGATTGTGAAGATACAATGTCTACATTAAGGGATGCTACGCAAAATAGAAACAAGCTTAACAGTAATCTTTTTACAGAGGATGAGGTTTTGTTAGCATTATCAAAAATAAATGTTACAAAGGCAGTGGGTCCTGATAATATTCATCCAAGGGTTTTAAAAGAACTTTGATCAGTGCTAACTGTCCCATTAACTGATCTGTTTAATCAGTCACTATTAACAGGAGCTGTCCCAGATGATTGGAGAATAGCAAATGTAATACCCCTTCATAAAAAGGGCAGTAGAGAAGAATCTGGCAACTACAGGCCAGTTAGTTTAACTTCAGTAGTAGGGAAATTAATGGAAAGCCTCTTAAAAGAAAGAATTATGACTTACATAAAGACAAACAATTTAGAGGACCAAAATCAGCATGGTTTTACTTCAGGGAGATCATGTCAGACTAATCTAATTGACTTCTTTGATTATGTAACAAAAGTATTAGACAAGGGAGGAGCAGTTGATGTAGCATATCTACACCGTCCCACACAATAAACTTATTCACAAACTATATCTCCTTGGTCTAGATTCAAAAATTGTGAACTGGGTGGAATGCTGGCTTAAGGACAGAAAACAAAGTGTCTTAGTAAATGGAGTTCATTCGGCAGAGGGGGCTGTTACTAGTGGTGTTCCTCAGGGGTCAGTTCTGGGGCCTGTTTTGTTTAACATATTTATCTGCGATATCAGCAAAGGGCTACAGGGGAAAGTATGTCTCTTTGCAGATGATACAAAAATTTGCAACAGAGTGGATGTTCCAGGGGGGGTAGACAAAATGAGAAGTGATATACAACAATTGGAGGATTGGACAAACGACTGGGATCTAAAGTTTAACACAGCAAAGTGTAAAATAATGCATTTAGGGAAGAAAAATCCAAATGTTAATTACAGACTCAATGACACTTTACTGACTGTTACAGACGAGGAACAGGACTTGGGAATTATTATTTCAGATGATTTAAAACTTAGTAAACAATGTAGTAATGCAGCGAGTAAGGCTAGCAGAATGCTTGGATGTATTGGTAGAGGTATTTGCAGCAGAAATAGTAAGGTTCTTATGCCACTTTATAGATCATTAGTTAGGCCTCATCTTGAGTATTGCGTGCAGTTCTGGAGACCATATCTTCAGAAGGATATAAACAAACTTGAATCTGTGCAAAGGAGGGCTACCAAAATGGTACATGGTCTAAAAAATAAAACTTACCAGGATAGGCTCAATGACCTAAATATGTATAGCTTAGAGGAGAGAAGGGAAAGAGGTGATATGATAGCAACTTTCAAGTACATTAAAGGGTTTAGTAAAACTGAGGCTGTGGGTATTTTACATAAAATGGAAAATTCAAGAACAAGGGGTTATGAGCTCAAGCTAAAGGGTAGTAGATTCAGGAGTAATTTGAGGAAGCACTTCTTTACAGAAAGAGTGATTGATTTATGGAATAAACTTCCTCAAGAGGTAGTAGCAACAAACACTGTGGGGGACTTTAAAAATGCATGGGACAAGCATAGGGCTATCCTACGAACTAGATAAGTTTATACTGTTAGGTAAGGTTGGGCAGACTTGCTGGGCCTATGGCTCTTATCTGCCATCAATATCTATGTTTCTATGTTTCTATTTAGGCTTGTTTGAATGTATTTCAATTTAAGTCAGCTGTAGAGTAAACTGAACAGTTTTAAGTTAACCTGTCTCATTTAAAACACTGAGCAATCTTAGCCTGAGATTATAACATGCTATGCAGATGTAAAAATCTTAGAAAAAATGCCTCCTGGCATCTGGAAAGTCCTTGCATAAAGGGACAGTAAACTAGAATGTAATATATATATATATATATATATATATATATATATATATATATATATATATATATATATAAATAAAAAAACTCATATCTGCCAAAAGGGCACCTAACATTTGTGTATTGAGGAGGAAAATTTTCTGCATGGTTTTAAAAATAGAATTTCTACAGCATTGTTAAATAAACCTTAAATACACTGCTGCATATTGCAAAAAAAATGTGTTTGTATGGATGGCCCCACCATACAACTACTACCACACTTAAGTTACAATCCTACAATCCGAAATTGCACAAAGAAATAAAAAAAATTTACTAAGTAAGTCCTACCTCCTCTGCAAATTAATCTGCCATCTGACTCAGGCTCACACTGTACAAACTGAAGTGCCAAGTCTGTCTCACACTGTGCATGGTGATTTAGTGCACACTCAGAAATCCTCCAATGCTAATGCTTTACTCCTTGTAATGACATTTCCCACACTCAATAGCACTCTGCTGTAGTGCCCTCTGGTGGCTGCCAAAATTAAAAAAAAAAATGTTTTTTGTAATAATAGTTGTGCTTGCCTCATTGGGCCCCCTGGCCCAGTGGACCCCTGGCAGGAGTCACCCCTTTTACCTCCTGATGGCGGCCCTACCAATAGTGCATTGCTTTTGTGGAGCTTACTAACTACATGTTTAAACCCTTTGCAGGGGTTAAAAACATACAGTGGATTAAAAAAAGTTTACACAGCCTTATGAAAATGCAAAAAGAGAACAAAGCAAATCTGATCATAAATATAAGTAATTTTGAAAGAAGTTTAGAATTGCATGTTCATTTTTGCAAAGAAGAGTGGGATGAAATTCCAAAGCTTAGCAGTACAAAGTTAATAGAGACTTATTCACAAAGACTTGCTGCTGTAATGAATGCAAAAGGTGCTCCCACAAACGATTGGTTGGGTGGTTGTGCAGACTTTTGCAATTAGAGTGTTTTGTTTATTTATTTAAAATGTTCCTAACTATTTGTTTGTTGGAAGATCACATTAAGGATGGAAAAAGTCTGACGTTTACATTGTTGCTATTTCTGTCTTTACATTAACCCCCCTGCAATTTCATAAGGGTGTGTACACTTTTATATCCGCTTTAATGGCATCTTAGCTTCTTTGAATTGTGACAGTTTAAACAAATTGGAATTGCCACAGGAAAGGAAGGCAGAAAACACACACGTTAAATACCAATTTGAAGCAACTTTGCAGTTTACTTCTATTATCAGAAATGCTTTCTTTTTGTATCCTTTGTTGAAAAGCTGTGGTAGGCTCAAGACCAGCAATGCACGACTGTAAGTTAGATGGTAAATGGTGGCTACACACATGCTTTTTGTCATAGGCTCACCTTATATGTTCAGCTAGCTCTTAGTAGTGAATTGCTGTTCCTAAACCCACTCTTCAATACCAAGATCAAAAATCAAAGGTGATAATAGAAGTAAATTGGAAAGTTGTTTAAAACTACATGCTCTGTCTGAATCATGCAAGCTTATTATTGACTGTTGTCTCTTTAAAGAGACATGAAACCCAAAATGTTTATTTCATGATTCAGACGGATACAAAAAGAGAAGGAATCTGCCAGGAATGAACAACAGCTAGTTGCTTATTCTATGACCCGGTTACCACCTTGGTGTATCTTCTTTTAGCCCAATTGTACTTTTCAAAGAGGAGCACTTTCCTAAAGTATATAAGTCTGATCCTGCCCAACAAGATCAGTCCAGCCCCAAAATACCAGGCAATTCTACTGTGTGAAAGCACAACTGGGCTAAAAGAAGCTACACCCAGGCGGTAATCAGGCCATAGAACAAGCCCCGGAGGTGTTCATTCCTGGCAGACTGCTTTTCTTTCTGTTGCTACTCCAAGGTGGTAACCGGGTCATAGAACAAGCCACTGAGCTGTTGTTCATTCCTGGCAGATTGCTTTTCTTCCTGTATGTATTTATATTATGAAACTGGGGAAAGTGCCAAAAGGTGAGGGGGAAACCAGACTTGGACTCCTTGTCCAATGTGCCTAGAGGGCATGGCTGCACCTCACTGACGAGGCCCAAAGGAAGCCAAAACTATCATCTGGGCTTGCCATTTCCCTTGTTCAAAGGAGAATTGCCTGGCATTTCGGTGACTGACCTTGTTATGCAGAATCAGACTGATATTACTTAGGAAAGTTCTCCCCTGTGAAAAGCACAATTGCACTAAAAGAAGCTACTCCTTGGTTCATTAGTGGCAGATTGCTTATCTTTCTGTATGATTGAGATAGAGCACAGATTTTCAAACTTGTTTACAGGCCACCATAATAGGACAGATTGTTTTAGGATTACCTTTGGTGAGAGCAGTTTAATCACTATGGGCTAGATTATGAGTGGAGCGCAAATTTGCGCTCCTGTTAGTGTATACACTCAACTTTTTTACCATCATGCGCCCAGTTGCGCACAAATTGTGCTTTTGGGGCGCGATCCGATATCGATCGCAGTTTGCGGCGCAAGCGAGGGAACCGGCGTCGCCCGCAGTTTCAGCTCGCAACTCGAGCTATCCCATATAAGTCGCCGTCAGATGCTAACGTGCCGTAAGTCTCACAAACCAGCGATGTCCAGAAATCTGCGTAAGTACAAATTTCTGGCGTCGCCAGTGACTTGCGCCACGTTAGAAACTGCCGGCGCCTATAAAACCTGACTAAAGTTTAAAACACCCGCACTGTCTAACACGCCTCCCTAACATAGCCCGCACTGTCTAACACGCCTCCCTAACATAGCCCGCACTGTCTAACACGCCTCCCTAACATAGCCCGCACTGTCTAACACGCCTCCCTAACATAGCCCGCACTGTCTAACACGCCTCCCTAACATAGCCCGCACTGTCTAACCCTCTATCCGCTATCCCCCCCTCACTAGCCTAACAATAAAAATGCTATTAACCCCTAAACCGCCGCTCCTTTACCCCGCCGCAACCTAATAAAATTATTAACCCCTAAACCGCCGCTCCCGTACCCCGCCGCCAGCTATATTATATCTATAACCCCCTAAAGTGAGCCCCTAACACCGCCGCCATCTATATTAAAATTATTAACCCCTAATGTAAGCCCCTTACACCGCCGCCATCTCTATTAAAATGATTAACCCCTAATTTAATCTACCTACCCCGCCGCCAGCTATATTATCTATATTAACCCTAAGTATATTATAGTTAATATAGGTATTACATTATATATATTAACTATATTAACCCAAATTATATTAGGGTTAATATAGTTAATATAGTTACTATAGTATTTATATTAACTATATTAACTCTATCTAACCCTAACTAAATTTATATTAAATTAATCTAATTCATTTATAAACTAAAATATTCCTATTTAAATCTAAATACTTACCTATAAAATAAACCCTAAGATAGCTACAATATAATTAATAATTACATTGTAGCTATGTTAGGGTTAATATTTATTTTACAGGTAAATTGTTAATTATTTTAACTAGGTATAATAGATATTAAATAGTTATTAACTATTTAATATCTACCTAGTTAAAATAATTACCCAATTACCTGTAAAATAAATCCTAACCTAAGTTACAAATACACCTACACTATCAATAAATTTAATAAACTACAAACATCTATCTAAAAATACAATTAAATTAACTAAACTAAATTACAAAAAAAAACAAACACTAAATTACAAAAAATAAAAAAAAGATTACAAGATATTTAAGCTAATTACACCTATTCTAAGCCCCCTAATAAAATAATAAACCCCCAAAATAAAAAAAATTACTGCCCTATTCTAAATTTAACAAATTTCAAAGCTCTTTACCTTACCAGCCCTTAAAAGGGCCTTTTGTGGGGCATGCCCCAAAGAATTCAGCTCTTTTGCATACAAGAAATACAATACCCCCCCCCATTACAACCCACCACCCACATACCCCTATTCTAAACCCACCCAAACCCCCCTTAAAAAAGCCTACCACTACCCCCCTGAAGATCTCCCTACCTTGTCTTCACCACACCGGGCCGAACTCCTGATCCGATCCGGGCGATGTCTTCCTCCAAGCGGCAAAGAAGAATTCTTCCTCCGGCGATGTCTTCCTCCAAGCGGCAAAGAAGAATTCTTCCTCCGGCGACGTCTTCCTCCAAGCGGCAGCAAAGTCTTCATTCTTCCGGCGGCATCTTCAATCTTCTTTCTTCGCTCCGCCGCCGCGGAGCATCCATCCCGGCCGACTGCTGAACTTGGAATGATGTACCTTTAAATGACGTCATCCAAGATGGCGTCCGCCGAATTCCGATTGGCTGATAGGATTCTATCAGCCAATCGGAATTAAGTTAAAAAAATCTGATTGGCTGATTGAATCAGCCAATCAGATTCAAGTTCAATCCGATTGGCTGATCCAATCAGCCAATCAGATTGAGCTCGCATTCTATTGGCTGTTCCGATCAGCCAATAGAATGCGAGCTCAATCTGATTGGCTGATTGGATCAGCCAATCGGATTGAACTTGAATCTGATTGGCTGATTCAATCAGCCAATCAGATTTTTTTAACTTAATTCCGATTGGCTGATAGAATCCTATCAGCCAATCGGAATTCGGCGGACGCCATCTTGGATGACGTCATTTAAAGGTACATCATTCCAAGTTCAGCAGTCGGCCTGGATGGATGCTCCGCGGCGGCGGAGCGAAGAAAGAAGATTGAAGATGCCGCCGGAAGAATGAAGACTTTGCTGCCGCTTGGAGGAAGACGTCGCCGGAGGAAGAATTCTTCTTTGCCGCTTGGAGGAAGACATCGCCCGGATCGGATCAGGAGTTCGGCCCGGTGTGGTGAAGACAAGGTAGGGAGATCTTCAGGGGGGTAGTGTTAGGCTTTTTTAAGGGGGGTTTGGGTGGGTTTAGAATAGGGGTATGTGGGTGGTGGGTTGTAATGGGGGGGGGGGGTATTGTATTTCTTGTATGCAAAAGAGCTGAATTCTTTGGGGCATGCCCCACAAAAGGCCCTTTTAAGGGCTGGTAAGGTAAAGAGCTTTGAAATTTGTTGAATTTAGAATAGGGCAGGGAATTTTTTTTATTTTGGGGGTTTATTATTTTATTAGGGGGCTTAGAATAGGTGTAATTAGCTTAAATATCTTGTAATCTTTTTTTTATTTTTTGTAATTTAGTGTTTGTTTGTTTTTTGTAATTTAGTTTAGTTAATTTAATTGTATTTTTAGATAGATGTTAGTAGTTTATTAAATTTATTGATAGTGTAGGTGTATTTGTAACTTAGGTTAGGATTTATTTTACAGGTAATTGGGTAATTATTTTAACTAGGTAGATATTAAATAGTTAATAACTATTTAATATCTATTATACCTAGTTAAAATAATTAACAATTTACCTGTAAAATAAATATTAACCCTAACATAGCTACAATGTAATTATTAATTATATTGTAGCTATCTTAGGGTTTATTTTATAGGTAAGTATTTAGATTTAAATAGGAATATTTTAGTTTATAAATGAATTAGATTAATTTAATATAAATTTAGTTAGGGTTAGATAGAGTTAATATAGTTAATATAAATACTATAGTAACTATATTAACTATATTAACCCTAATATAATTTGGGTTAATATAGTTAATATATATAATGTAATACCTATATTAACTATAATATACTTAGGGTTAATATAGATAATATAGCTGGCGGCGGGGGTAGGTAGATTAAATTAGGGGTTAATCATTTTAATAGAGATGGCGGCGGTGTAAGGGGCTTACATTAGGGGTTAATCATTTTTATATAGGTGGCGGCGGTGTAAGGGGTCAGATTAGGGGATAGATAAGGTAGATGGCGGCGGTTTTAGAGGCTCACAGTAGGGGGTTAGTTTATGTAGATGGCGGCGGGGTCCGGGAGCGGCGGTTTAGGGGGTAATAACTTTATTAGGGATTTCGGGGGGGGGGGGATCGCGGTTGACAGGTAGATAGACATTGCGCATGCGTTAGGTGTTAGGTTTATTTTAGCAGATCGCGGTTGACAGGGAGATAGACATTGCGCATGCGTTAGGTGTTAGGTTTATTTTCTAGTTAGTTTAGGGAGTTACGGGGCTCCAATAGTCAGCGTAAGGCTTCTTACGGCTGCTTTTTGTGGCGAGGTGAAAATGGAGTAAGTTTTCTCCATTTTCGCCACGTAAGTCCTTACGCTGCCTATTGGATACCAAACTGCGCGGGTTTGGTATACCTGCCTATGGCCCAAAAAACTGCGGGCGACGGCAGAAATATACGCGCGTAACTTCTAGGTTACGCCGTATATGTGATACCAAATCCGCGCAAATATTGGCGTCGCCGGCTTTTGCGGGCGACGCTTTATATCGAATCGACCCCCTGCAGTCTAATCCTCGCACAGAAAAAAAGACCTTGTGAAGTTGCAAACGCAGGATCATACCCCCCTAAAGCTTTGTTCTGAACAAAAAAATAACAGCCGCTAGCTCGACACAGGATTCCTTACAATGAAATAAATGTATGCATTTCTATACCTATGTACATTTGTATTTATATGTGTATATATATATCTATAAATACATATATACACTTATAAATGCATATATACAAATGTATAGAAATACATGCAAATATATTTATATTCTCTACTTGTAATACAAGCGGAATTTAACTTGCACACAAATGGTCACAAAAACCCGATATCCCGGGCAAACTTATATCACGCCACTCGTAATCTAGCCCTATATTTACTAACAAGCTGATTATTTCACCTGGGCTCCAGTTCAGATATCCTGAAAATCTGCCTGAGATGGAGCATATCATTTAAACAACTTTCTAATTTACTTCTATTATAACATTTTCTTCATTCTCTTGGTATCTTTTGTTGAAAAGCAGGTCGCTTAGGAGCATGCACCTGTCTGGAGCACTATATAGCTGCAATTTTGCTAGAATGTTATCCATTTGCAAGAGTACTAGATGGCAGCATTATTTCCTGCCAGGCAGTGTTCCACACACCTACCTAGGGATCTATTAAACAAAAGTTTTAAAAAAAATTGTATGCTGTCTGATTGATTGGAATATCCCTGAAATGTAAAACTAGAGCAAATCATATTCAATACTTGAACTTACCTGCTTGTATAGACCAATAGAAGTATTAAAAAAAACACTATCCAATACTAGTTTGTAGAATAAAATAGGGACATTAGTTCACTTAAAGGGACACTGTACCCAAAAATTTAAGTTTGTGATTCAGATTGAGCATGAAATTTTAAGCAAATTTTGAATTTACTCCTATTATCAAATTTTCTTCATTATCTTGGTATCTTTATTTGAAATGCAAGAATGTAAGTTTAGATGCCGGCCCATTTTTGGTGAACAACCTGGGTTGTCCTTGCTGATTGGTGGATAAATTCATCCACCAATAAAAAAGTGCTGCCCAGAGTACTGAAACCAAAAAAAGCTTAGATGCCTTCTTTTTCAAATAATGATAGCAAGAGAACAAAGAAAAATTGATAATAGGAGTAAATTAGAAAGTTGCTTAAAATTGCATGCTCTATCTGAATTACAAATGAACAAATTTGGGTTCAGTGTCCCTTTAACTTAAAGGGGTGTACACAGCTCAGTAGGTTGAGAAACTTGCAAGAAGCATTTTGATATTTACATCAATATAACTTTATGTTAGGTGTATACATTACACTTTTGAAGAAAAACAGATCTGGGATATTCAACCTGTTTGCTTGCTGCTAGTCTAAAGGCAGTTTGCTGGGCTACCTATAGACACCATTGGTTTGGTGTTAGTCTAATCATGAGTAGACTTCATATGGTATATCTAGGTACACTTTATTGTCATCACAGAATGTGATTACCCATTTTATGTTTTTGCAGAAAGAAAAAAGTTATAATTTGTACTTATTTTCTTCATGCTGCAAAGCTTTGACATTAAAGGGACTGGTGATCTAAAGCTCTCTGCTCTGGTGAAATTATCTAAAACATTTCATCAAAATTTTAGAAAAGCAAATTTCAGCTTGAAAGCTGTTTCTCTAGCTATGCCAGGTTCTAGATGTGAAGGAGAGATAAAACAATGCTAAAAAAAAGCCCCCAAAGATTTTGTGTCATTGTTATCCTTCCTGAAAAGTTTTTGATCATCAGCCCCATAGGGTTTGCCCTGTTCTGCTCTTTTTAAACTCATAGACAGACAGAGGCAAAATGACAGCTATAAACATTTATGTAAGCCCTGGTTTGAAGAGGATATTGCTGCATAATTACTCTTTCATGGTAGAATATTGTGATTTAAAAAAAAAATACCCACTTTGTGCTATAATAATGTGGGTTTCAAGTATTTTAATTTAAGTAACTGAACTGATTTTGTTCTGTAAATAAAAAAGTTCACTTTCATTTTCTGTTTTAAAGTTTAATCTCAGCAAATATAAAAGGGACATATAATCCTTTAACAATATTAAATAGTACCAAACACATTAGTATCACTAAGATATGTTTTTACTGTTGGCCTTCCTGTAATCCTTTTTCTGCCAAAACAAGGGCGACTATATACTGATCCTAATGCACATAATCCTTTAATTAACTCCCATAAAGCACTGGGGACTGAGCCAATTGCAAAGCATCTTAAATCTTTCCTGTACACAAACTTAATTCCAATATTTGTTCTCAGAGATTAGAATTTTAAGATACATTAAAGCAATATATATATTATCATCATTCATTTAATAATTGGTATATATATATATATATGTATATATTATATATATATATATATATATATATATATATATATATGTAATTATATTCAAATAAAGGGTCATTAAACCCAGCAAAATGATTGCGGCATGTAAAAATATTTTTTGTTGTTGAGTGAAAAACGATTGTTAAACTCTTTATCTATATTTTGAAACCTAAAGGAGGTATATAACTGGACCTTTGGGACGGCTGACAAGGAAACCTCCCTCAGCTCTTACTAGAATGTCATCCAAATAGGCTAAAGCTTTATCGGCCCCTGTCTCCTTGGTGGATGATTTGCTAGCTATTCAGGGACTTTTCAACTTCATAGTTTTTATTTCTTTTCTTTATAAACACGGACTTCCCAACTGTCCCTATTTTGAGAGGGAGGGTTCCTGATTCTGAACTCTGTCCTGCTGTCCCTCTTAGACAGTCATATGTCCCTATTTGCAGAATTCCCCTTAGCCCCACCCATGGAACACCCAGACACACCCATGAACTACAAAGACACACCCACACATCCACAATCCCATCCACTAATCACCCATGATCCCACACATCCCAAACACAGCTCCACCCACAAAATGGGGACATCCCCCATGAGTCCCTGATACCCAGTCACAAATGTTGGGAAGTATATAAACAGCTTTATATAGCGCTATTGTCAGTAAAAAATGTTTAATATGTCAAAACAGGCAGTTGTATTGGAGAGTGATTTCTCTTCCTGCTGCAGTAAGGCGTACTGTACCTGAACTAGAAGATCAATTAGACCCTAATTGTAGAAGTCTTTATAAGCTCTCTGTTTTCAGCCTGTAGTTGCTTGTGTACTGAGTTAATTCCTCTTCTTTGGCAATTACTATTTTGATAGACTCGTTGAAAGGGATACTAAACCCAATTTATTTTTCTTTTATGATTTGGACAGAGCATACAATTTTAAGCAACTTTCTAATTTACTCCTATTATCAATTTTTTTTCATTCTCTTGGTATCTTTATTTGAAGAAGCAGGAATGTATCTTAAAAGCTGGCCCATTTTTGGTTCAGAACCCTAGATAGTGCTTGCTGATTGGTAGCTACATTTAGCCACCAATCAGCAAGCGCTAACCAGGTGCTGAACTTAAAATGGGCCGGCTCCTAAGCTTTCATTCCTGCTTTCAAACAAAGATACCAAGAGAATCAATAAAATTTGATAATAGGAGTAAATTAGAAAGTTGCTTAAAATTGCATGCTCTTTCCGAATCATGAAACAAAAAAAAATTGGGTTTAGTATCCCTTTAACTTCCTGCCTTTCTTTGACTACGCCTCTGTTTAACCCTGTGTTTGGACTGACTTGGTTTATGGTTTTATCTTGTGCGTGGACTCTGCATTTGTTAAATGATTTGTGCTGCTTTTCCCTGTGAGGCCTTAACACAGACTGTTTACCTTATCCCTGGATTTCTCTGCTATCAGAAGATTTGCATTTAAGTATTTAAGTATTTATCCAGACAAATTTATATTCTTCTGGATAGTGAGACTAAACTTTTACAAAGGTATGTTCTTTGATATTTAAATGTGTAAATGTAGTCTAATACCTAATTGTTTGTTTGGTAGGAACTGATTAAAGTACTAGAGTTCAGCTACTCTTTAGTCTCATTGCTGTGTCTTTGCTTTATTTGATATTTGCTGCTAGCCTGCCATTTTTAACTCACCTGTCTCTCTCTTAGGCCCTAGATATAGAGTTTGGCGGTAGCCGTCAAAACCAGCGTTAGAGGCTCCTAACGCTGGTTTTTTACCGCCCGCTGGTATTTGGAGTCAGTCAGGAAAGGGTCTAACGCTCACTTTGCAGCCGCGACTTTTCCATACCGCAGATCCCCCTACGCCATTTGCGTATCCTATCTTTTCAATGGGATCTTTCTAACGCCGGTATTTAGAGTCCCCCAACATTACAACCCACCACCCACATACCCCTAATCTAACCCAAACCCCCCTTAAATAAACCTAACACTAAGCCCCTGAAGATCTTCCTACCTTATCTTCACCATGCCAGGTTCACCGATCCGTCCTCCGAAGTCTTGATCCAAGCCCAAGTGGGGGCTGGCGATCCATAATCCGGCTGAAGTCTTCTATCAAGCCGCGGTTGAAGAGGTCCAGAAGAGGCTCCAAAGTCTTCATCCTATCCGGGAAGAAGAGGAGATCCGGACCGGCAACCATCTTGATCCAAGCGGCATCTTCTATCTTCATCTGATGACGAACAGCTCCATCTTGAAGACCTCCAGTGCGGACCCATCTTCTTCTTCCGACGTCCAACTGAAGAATGAAGGTTCCTTTAAGGGACGTCATCCAAGATGGCGTCCCTCGAATTCCGATTGGCTGATAGGATTCTATCAGCCAATCGGAATTAAGGTAGGAAAATTCTGATTGGCTGATGGAATCGGCCAATCAGATTCAAGTTCAATCCGATTGAGCTCGCATTCTATTGGCTGTTCCGATCAGCCAATAGAATGCGAGCTCAATCTGATTGGCTGCTAAAATCAGCCAATCGGATTGAACCTGAATCTGATTGGCTGATTCCATCAGTCAATCAGAATTTTCCTACCTTAATTCCGATTGGCTGATAGAATCCTATCACCCAATCGGAATTTGAGGGACGCCATCTTGGATGACGTCCCTTAAAGGAACCTTCATTCTTCAGTTGGACGTTTGAAGAAGAAGATGGATCCGCGCTGGAGGTCTTCAAGATGGAGCCGTTCATCATCGGATGAAGATAGAAGATGCCGCTTGGATCAAGATGGTTGCCGGTCCGGATCTCCTCTTCTTCCGGGATAAGATGAAGACTTTGGAGCCTCTTCTGGACCTCTTCAGCCGCGGCTTGATAGAAGACTTCAGCCGGATTATGGATCGCCAGCCCCCACTTGGGCTTGGATCAAGACTTCGGAGGATGGATCGGTGAACCTGGCATGGTGAAGATAAGGTAGGAAGATCTTCAGGGGCTTAGTGTTAGGTTTATTTAAGGGGGGTTTGGGTTAGATTATGGGTATGTGGGTGGTGGGTATTGTATGTTTTTTTTTACAGGCAAAAGAGCTGAATTATTTGGGGCATGCCCCGCAAATGGCCCATTTCAGGGCTGGTAAGGTAAAAGAGCTTTTAACTTTTTTAATTTAGAATAGGGTAGGGCATTTTTTTATTTTGGGGGTCTTTGTTATTTTATTAGGGGGCTTAGAGTAGGTGTAATTAGTTTAAAATTGTTGTAATATTTTTCTAATGTTTGTAAATAATTTTTTATTTTTTGTAACTTAGTTCTTTTTTATTTTTTGTACTTTAGTTAGTTTATTTAATTGTAGTTATTTGTAGGTATTGTATTTAATTAATTTATTGATAGTGTAGTGTTAGGTTTAATTGTAGATAATTGTAGGTAGTTTATTTAATTTATTTATTGATAGTGTAGTGTTAGGTTTAATTGTAGGTAATTGTAGGTAGTTTATTTAATTTATTTATTGATAGTGTAGTGTTAGGTTTAATTGTAACTTAGGTTAGGATTTATTTTACAGGTAATTTTGTAATTATTTTAACTATTTTAGCTATTAAATAGTTATTAACTATTTAATAGCTATTGTACCTGGTTAAAATAATTACAAAGTTGCCTGTAAAATAAATTTTAATCCTAAAATAGCTACAATATAATTATTATTTATATTGTAGCTATATTAGGGTTTATTTTACAGGTAAGTATTTAGCTTTAAATAGGAATAATTTATATAATAAGAGTTAATTTATTTAGTTAGATTTAAATTATATTTAACTTAGGGGGGTCTTAGTGTTAGACTTAGCTTTAGGGGTTAATGCATTTATTAGAGTAGCGGTGAGATCCGGTCGGCAGATTAGGGGTTAATTATTGTAGGTAGCTGGCGGCGACGTTGTTGGGGGCAGATTAGGGGTTAATAAATATAATATAGGGGTCGGCGGTGTTAGGGGCAGCAGATTAGGGGTACATAGGTATAATGTAGGTTGCAGCGGTGTACGGAGCAGCAGATTAGGGGTTAATAATAATATGCAGGGGTCAGCGATAGCAGGGGTGGCAGATTAGGGGTTAATACATATAATATAGGGGTCGGCGGTGATAGGGGCAGCAGATTAGGGGTACATAGGTATAATGTAGGTTGCGGCGGTGTACGGAGCGGCAGATTAGGGGTTAAAAAAATATGCAGGTGTCAGCGATAGCGGGGGCGGCAGATTAGGGGTTAATAAGTGTAAGGTTAGGGGTGTTTAGACTCGGGGTACATGTTAGAGTGTTAGGTGCAGACGTAGGAAGTGTTTCCCCATAGAAAACAATGGGGCTGCGTTAGGAGCTGAACGTTGCTTTTTTGCAGGTGTTAGTTTTTTTTTCAACTCAAATGGCCCCATTGTTTTCTATGGGGGAATCGTGCACGAGCACGTTTTTGAAGCTGGCCGCGTCCGTAAGCAATGCTGGTATTTAGAGTTGCAGTGGCGGTAAATATGCTCTGTGCTCCCTTTTTTAGAGCCTAACGCAGCCATTCTGTGAACTCTAAATACCAGCGGTATTTAAAAGGTGCGGGGGGGAAAAAAGCAATGCGTAGTTAACGCACCCCTTTGGCCGCAGAACTCTAAATCTAGCCATAAGTTTGCTGCAGAGTGTGTAATGGTACTCACTCACCTAAGCGCCCTCTTATGGCCAAACTGGAGAACATCATCAGTGAGAGACATGTTGCAGTCCCAGAATTATGAGGTCATCATTCACTTTTAAGTGCCTGAGTTCAGTCTGCCTTTGCCCTTGCGTTGTTCAGACTTCTTTGTGAGTTCCTTTGTATTACCTGGCTTATCTGACGTCCCTTATGGTTCCTGATCTCTGGCTTGTTCCTGACTCTGCTGTTCTCTTAGTTCCTTATCCCGGCTTGTCTGACTACTCGCTTTGGTTCCTGAGCCGTCTCTTCTGACTACCAGCTCTGGCTTTGCCTCCTGGCTTGTCGTTTTGGTTTTTGGACTCTCTATTATTTTTTTCTATTATTAATAAAGGTGGGATTATTTTTGCATTTCACGTCTCAGTCTGATTCCTGATACCCTGACAATTGCTCTCTTATCCCTGCCTTTGTTTGAGCACTGTGTTTACGTCCAGTGCTCTAGTTAGGGCTTGTGGTGAAACAACACTCCACCTGGCACTGAGAAGAGGCGTGCTTGGACAGGAAAGCATTTTGTTGTTTGTTAAACCCTATATGGATGGGACTGTTCTTGAAATAGTGCTTTGAAGTCTTTGGTTATACCATCTTTAGATGCTAAAAAAGCATTTGACTATGTATGGTGGCGCTTCATAATAGAGGTTTTAAAGATTGTAGAATGTAGTTTTCAGAAATGCCCTATACGCTTCACTTTCTGCAAACATCTGAGGGTTAGGTTTTTGCTACAAACAACGCTAGTTAGAATAGTAGTCTAAAAATAAATCACTGCAACTACAAAAAGGAATTGTCCTCTGTAACCAATCCATAAATGCAGAACAAAAAAAGAGGTTTTACATGTAGTTGTGCTTACAGCGTATCTATTATCACACTCAATCTAAAAAATAGATACAAAGGAAATTAATGTTGGCAGTATTGATCAATAATTAATTAACCATAAGATTATCCACCAGTGGAATTACACAATCAAATCAAATACTCGTATTTGACTATAAAACTTTAAATAACATAAGTTCATAAAATAAGTTTATGGAAAAGCATTTTTTCAAAATGAATCTCCAAACGGTTCATCCAAAAATATCCAAGTTAATGTCCGATTAGCCCAGTATTTATCAGGTACATCCTCCATAGAAATAGTCTTCAAATTAATTAAAAGCACATAAAAAGCGGTATAATTCCAAGGTATATTAAAAATGTAATGTTTCAAGTTTTGGGCAAAGGAGCGTGTTGTTAAACTAAGTGCTCCTGCATGATTGTTGGCAACATTTATTTCTGTTAAGGAAGAGGATCATATGTTTCAAGAGCAACATTCAGTTCTTATAAAGTTATTTGCAGGTTGCGACATAGTGATCGCAGGAACTGTTGCTGATCGCTTCCAGCCGCTTTCCGGTTATTGCAGTGATGCCTCAATATCGAGGCATCCTGCAATAACAGTCCTTGGCCATCTGATGCAGAGAGAGCCACTCTGTGGCCCTCTCTGCACCTGACATCAATGGCCGGTATCGTTGGTGGGTGGCAGCCATCGATGGGTCCAGTGATGTGGAGGGGGGTGGGATCGTAGCCGGGGCAAGCATGGATGCACGCGGGCACGGGGGGCGGTGGCGGGCACGGGCACATGCACAGGGACAGAGTGGGTGGAACCGCTACACTACAGAAAATTTTAAGGGAATAGTGGGGGAAAAGGGGGGGAAAGTAAATAATTTTTTTTAAGAAAATGAGAAATCAGGGGGTGTTTGGTTGGTCTGTGTGTGGGGGGGGGAGCTATACTACATAAAAAAAAACGGTGAAAAATAAAAAATATTTTTTTCTGCAAGATGGCCCCCAATAAGGCAGAGGGGAGGGTTAGAGAGCTGTTTGGGGGGGATCAGGGAGGTTGGGGGCTAAGGGGGGATCCTACACAGTAGCATATGTAAATATAATAAAAACTAATAAAAAAACACAATTTATGCTTACCTGATATATTTATTTCTCTTGTGGTCTATCCAGTCCACGGATCATCCATTACTTGTGGGATATTCTCATTCCCAACAGGAAGTTGCAAGAGGACACCCACAGCAGAGCTGTTATATAGCTCCTCCTCTAACTGCCATATCCAGTCATTCGACCAAAAACACGCAGAGAAAGGAGAAACCATAGGGTGCAGTGGTGACTGTAGTTTAAATGAAAAAATTAGCTGCCTTAAAATGACAGGGCGGGCCGTGGACTGGATACACCACAAGAGAAATAAATTTATCAGGTAAGCATAAATTGTGTTTTCTCTTGTAAGCTGTATCCAGTCCACGGATCATCCATTACTTGTGGGATACCAATACCAAAGCTAAAGTACATGGATGAAGGGAGGGACAAGGCAGGTACTTAACGGAAGGTACCACTGCCTGTAAAACCTTTCTCCCAAAAATAGCCTCCAATAAAAAGCAAAAGTATCAAATTTGTAGAATTTTGAAAAAGTATGAAGCGAAGACCAAGTCGCCGCCTTGCAAATCTGTTCAACAGAAGCCTCATTTTTAAAGGCCCAAGTGGAAGCCAGAGCTCTAGTAGTAGAATGAGCTGTAATCCTTTCAGGAGGCTGCTGGCCAGCAGTCTCATAGGCTAAGCAGATTATGCTTCGTAGCCAAAAAGAAAGAGAGGTTGCCGAAGCCTTTTGACCTTTCCTCTGTCCATAGTAGACAATAAACAAAGCAGATGTTTGACAAAAATCTTTAGTAGCTTGTAAGTAAAACTTTAAAGCACGAACCACATCCAGATTGTGTAATAGACGTTCCTTCTTTGAAGAAGGATTAGGGCACAAGGCTGGAACAACAATCTCTTGATTGATATTCTTGTTAGATACCACCTTAGTTAAAAACCCAGGTTTGGTACGCAGGACTACCTTATCCGTATGGAAAATCAGATAAGGAGAATCACATTGTAAAGCAGATAACTCTGAGACTCTACGAGCCGAGGAAATAGCTACCAAAAACAGAACTTTCCAAGATAAAAGTTTGATATCTATGGAATGAAGAGGTTCAAACAGAACACCTTGAAGAACCTTAAGAACCAAATTTAAGCTCCATGGGGGAGCAACAGGTTTAAACACAGGCTTGATTCTAACCAAAGCCTGACAAAATGCCTGAACGTCTGGAACATCTGCCAGACGCTTGTGCAAAAGAATAGACATAGCAGAAATCTGTCCTTTTAAGGAAGTAGCTGACAATCCTTTTTCCAAACCATCTTGGAGGAAAGATAATATCCTGGGAATCCTAACCCTTGGATTCACACCAATAAAGATATGTACGCCATATTTTATGGTAAATTTTCCTGGTGACAGGCTTTCGTGCCTGTATTAAGGTATCAATGACTGACTCGGAGAAGCCACGCTTTGATAAAATCAAGCGTTCAATCTCTAGGCAGTTAGTCTCAGAGAAATTAGATTTGGATGGTTGAAAGGACCCTAAAGTAGAAGGTCCTGTCTCAGAGGCAGAGTCCATGGTGGAAAGGATGACATGTCCACCAGATCTGCAGGCGCTATCAAAATCACCAATGCTCTCTCCTGCTTGACCTTGGCAATCAGTCGAGGAAGCAGAGGAAACGGTGGAAACACATAAGCCAGGTTGAAAGACCAGGGCACTGCTAGAGCATCTATTAGCGTCGCCTTGGGATCCCTGGACCTGGATCCGTAACAAGGAAGCTTGGCGTTCTAGCGAGACGCCATGAGATCCAGTTCTGGTTTGCCCCAACAATGAATCAATTGTGCAAACACCTCCGGATGGAGTTCCCACTCTCCCGGATAAAAAGTCTGATGACTTAAAAAATCCGCCTCCCAGTTCTCTACACCTGGGATATGGATAGCTGATAGGTGGCAAGAGTGAGTCTCTGCCCAGCAAATTATCTTTGAGACTTCTAACATCGCTAGGGAACTTCTTGTTCCCCCTTGACGGTTGATGTAAGCCACAGTCGTGATGTTGTCCGACTGAAATCTGATGTACTTCAGAGTTGCTAACTGAGGCCAAGCCTGAAGAGCATTGAATATCGCTCTTCCAGAATATTTATTGGAAGGAGTGTCTCCTCCTGAGTCCACGATCCCTGAGCCTTCAGGGAGTTCCAGACTGCACCCCAACCTAGAAGGCTGGCATCTGTTGTTACAATTGTCCAATCTGGCCTGCGAAAGGTCTTACCTTTGGACAGATGGACCCGAGATAGCCACCAGAGAAGAGAATCCCTGGTCTCTTGATCCAGATTTAGTACAGGGGACAAATCTGTGTAATCCCTGTTCCACTGACTGAGCATGCATAGTTGCAGCGGTCTGAGATGTAGGCGTGCAAACGGCACTATGTCCATTGCCGCTACCATTAAGCCGATTACTTCCATGCACTGAGCCACCGAAGGGCGCGGAATGGAATGAAGAACACGGCAGGAATTTAGAAGCTTTGATAACCCGGACTCCGTTAGGTAAATTTTCATTTCCACAGAATCTATCAGAGTCCCTAGGAAGGAAACTCTTGTGAGTGGGGATAGAGAACTCTTTTCCTCGTTCACTTTCCACCCATGCGATCTCAGAAATGCCAGTACTACGTCTGTATGAGACTTGGCAATTTGGAAGTTTGATGCCTGTATCAGGATGTCGTCTAAATAAGGGGCCACTGCTATGCCCCGCGGCCTTAGGACCGCCAGAAGCGACCCTAGAACCTTCGTAAAGATTCTTGGGGCTGTAGCTAATCCAAAGGGAAGAGCTACAAACTGGTAATGCCTGTCTAGAAAGGCAAACCTAAGAAACCGATGATGATCTTTGTTATTGGAATGTGAAGATAAGCATCCTTTAAATCCACTGTAGTCATATATTGACCCTCCTGGATCATAGGTAGGATGGTACGAATAGTTTCCATCTTGAATGATGGAACTCTGAGAAATTTGTTTAAGATCTTTAGATCCAAAATTGGTCTGAAGGTTCCCTCTTTTTTGGGAACCACAAACAGATTTGAGTAAAAACCCTGTCCCTGCTTTGGAACTGGATGGATCACTCCCATAACTAGGAGGTCTCGTACACAGTGTAAGAATGCCTCTCTCTTTATCTGGTTTGGCAGATAATTGTGAAAGGTGAAATCTCCCTTTTGGGGGGGAAGCTTTGAAGTCCAGAAGATATCCCTGGGGATATAATTTCCAACACCCAGGGATCCTGGACATCTCTTGCCCACGCCTGGGCGAAGAGCGAAAGTCCTGCCCCCTACTAGATCCCTTACCGGATAGGGGGCCGTTCCTTCATGCTGTCTTAGAGGCAGCAGCAGCTTTTTGGCCTGCTTACCTTTGTCCCAGGTCTGGTTTGGTCCTCCAGACCGTCTTGGACTGAGCAAAAGTTCCCTCTTGTTTGCATAGAGGAAGTTGATGCCGCACTTGCCTTGAAGTTTCGAAAGGCACGAAATTAGACTGTTTGGCCCTTGATTTGGACCTGTCCTGAGGAAGGGCATGACCTTTTCCTCCAGTGATATCAGCAATAATCTCCTTCAAACCAGGCCCAAATAGGGTCTGCCCTTGAAGGGAATGTTAAGCAGCTTAGATTTTGAAGTCACGTCAGCTGACCATGATTTAAGCCATAGCGCCTGCGCGCCTGTATAGCAAAACCAGAATTCTTAGCCGTTAGTTTAGTCAAATGAACAATGGCATCAGAAAACAAAGGAATTGGCTAGCTTAAGTGCTCTAAGCTTGCCAAGTATGTCATCCAATGGAGTCGCTACCTGTAAAGCCTCTTCCAGAGACTCAAACCAGAACGCTGCAGCAGCAGTGACAGGAGCAATGCATGCAAGGGGCTGTAGGATAAAACCTTATTGAATAAAAAAATTTCTTAAGGTAACCTAATTTTTTATCCATTGGATCTAAAAAAGCACAGCTGTCCTCGACAGGGATAGTAGTACGCTTTGCTAAAGTAGAAACTGCTCCCTCCACTTTAGGAACTGTCTGTCATAAGTCCCGTGTGGTGGCGTCTATTGGAAACATTTTTCTAAAAATAGGAGGGGAAGAGAACGTCACACCTGGTCTATCCCATTCCTTATTAATAATTTCTGTAAACCTTTTAGGTATTGGAAAAACATCAGTACACACCGGCACTGCATAGTATTTATCCAGTCTACACAATTTCTCTGGCACTGCAATTGTATCACAGTCATTCAGAGCAGCCAAAACCTCCCTGAGAAACACGCGGAGGTGTTCAAGCTTAAATTTAAATGTAGAAATATCAGAATCTGGTTGCATCATCTTTCCTGAGTCAGAAACATCACCCACAGACTGAAGCTCTCCTTCCTCAGCTTCTGCATATTGTGAGGGCGTATCAGACATGGTTCTTAAAGCGTCAGTATGCTCTGCATTTCATCTAACCCCAGAGCTATCTCGCTTACCTCTAAATTCAGGTAGTCTGGCTAATACCGCTGACAGTGTATTATCCATGACTGCCGCCATGTCTTGTAAAGTAATCGCTATGGGCGCCCTAGATGTACTTGGCGCCATTTGAGCGTGAGTCCCTTGAGCAGGAGTCAAAGGATCTGACACGTGGGGAGAGTTAGTTGGCATAACTTCCCCCTCGTCAGATTCCTCTGGTGATAAATTTTTTTAAAGACAGAATATGATCTTTATTGCTTAAAGTGAAATCAGTACATTTGGTACACATTCTAAGAGGGGGTTCCACCATGGCTTTTAAACATAATGAACAAGGAGTTTCCTCTATGTCAGACATGTTTGTACAGACTAGCAATGAGACTAGCAAGCTTGGAAAACACTTTAAATCAAATTAACAAGCAAATATAAAAATATAAGAGAAACTAATTTTGGCAAAAATTTGAAAAACAGTGAAAAAAAGGCAGTAAATCAAACGAAATTTTTACAGTGTATGTAAAAAGTTAACAGAGCATTGCACCCACTCGCAAATGGATGATTAGCCCCTTAATTCAAAAAACGGATCAAAAAAACGATATATAGACGTTTTTTAACAGACACAACAAACTGCCACAGCCTGCTGTGGCCCTACCTTCCCCAATAAACGACTTTGGAAAGCCTTTGAGCCCTTTAGAGATGTCCTATAGTGTATAGTATACAGGGGACTCCTGAGGGAAGCTGGATGTCACAGTTTGTAATTTTAACTGCACCAACTGTAACTTTTATACAACAGTGGAAAGCCTCAGGAAACTGTTTCTAGGCAAAATTTAAGCCAGCCATGTGGAAAAAACTAGGCCCCAATAAAGTTTTATCACCAAAGCATATATAAAAACGATTAAACATGCCAGCAAACGTTTTATATTGCAATTTTAATAAGGGTATTACCCCTGAGAGTAAGCATGATACCAGTCGCTATTAAATCACTGTATTCAGGCTTAACTTACATTAATCCGGTATCAGCAGCATTTTCTAGCATTTTCCATTTCTAGAAAAAATTGTAACTGCACATACCTCATAGCAGAGTAACCTGCACGCCATTCTCCCGCTGAAGTTACCTCTCTCCTCAGACATATGTAAGAACAGCAATGGATCTTAGTTACAACCTGCTAAGATCATAGAAAACTCAGGCAGATTCTTCTTCTATTTACTGCCTGGGATAAAATAGTACAACTCCGGTACCATTTAAAATAACAAACTTTTGATTGAAGATAAAAAACTAACTATATTTCACCACTCTCTCTTACTACCTCCATGCGTGTTGAGAGTTGCAAGAGAATGACTGGATGTGGCAGTTAGGGGAGGAGCTATATAACAGCTCTGCTGTGGGTGTCCTCTTGCAACTTCCTGTTGGGAATGAGAATATCCCACAAGTAATGGATGATCCGTGGACTGGATACACCTTACAAGAGAAAGATACCTTTTAATTTAGTACTGGCAGACTTTCTGCCAGTACTTAAGATGGCGGGAACAATTGTGGGGTGGGGGAGGGAAGGGAGCTGTTTGGGAGGGATCAGGAAGTGTGATGTGTCAGGTGGGAGGCTGATCTCTACACTAAAACTAAAATTAACCCTGCAAACTCCCTACAAGCTCCCTAATTAACCCCTTCACTGCTAGGCATAATACACGTGTGGTGCGCAGCGGCATTTAGCGGCCTTCTAATTACCAAAAAGCACGCCAAACCATATATGTCTGCTATTTCTGAAGAAAGGGGATCCCAGAGAAGCATTTACAATAATTTGTGCCATAATTGCACAAGCTGTTTGTAAATAATTTCAGTAAAAAACCTAAAATTGTGAAAAATATAAAGTTTTTTTTAATTTGATCGCATTTGGCGGTGAAATGGTGGGATGAAATATAACAAAATGGGCCTAGATCAATACTTGGGGTTGTCTACTACACTACACTAAAGCTAAAATTAACCCTAGAAGCTCTCTACATGCTCCCTAATTAACCCCTTCACTGCTAGGCATAATAAATGTGTGGTGCGCAGAGGCATTTAGCAGCCTTCTAATTACCAAAAAGCAAAGCCAAAGCCATATATGTCTGCTATTTCTGAACAAAGGTGATCCCAGAGACGCATTTAAAACCATTTATGCCATCATTGCACAAGTTGTTTGTAAATAATTTCACTGAGAAACACTGAGAAAGTTTGTGAAAAAAATAGTGAAAAAGTGAACAATTTTTTTTATTTGATCGCATTTGGCGGTGAAATGGTGGCATGAAATATACCAAAATGGGCCTAGATCAATACTTTGGGATGTCTTCTAAAATATATATATATATACATGTCAAGGGATATTCAGGGATTCCTGAAAGATATCAGTGTCCCAATGTAACTAGCACTAATTTTGAAAAAAAGTGGTTTGGAAATAGCAAAATGCTACTTTATTGCCCTATAACTTGCAAAAAGAGCAAAGAACATGTAAACATTGGGTATTTCTAAACTCAGGACAAAATTTAGAAACTTTTTAGCATGGGTGTTTTTTGTGGTTGTAGATGTGTAACAGATTTTGGGGGTCAAAGTTAGAAAAGTTTTTTATAGTAAATTATAAGATATGATGAAAATAATGATATCTTTAGAAAGTCAATTTAATGGCGAGAAACACGGTATATAATATGTGTGGGTACAATAAATGAGTAAGAGGAAAATTACAGCTAAACACAAACAACCGCAAAAATGTAAAAATAGCCTTGGTTCCAACGGACAGAAAATGGAAAAGTGCTGTGGTCATTAAGGGGTTAAATGTATCGGATAAAATCTGGATTTATTCTTAAAACTTAGGGGTACTGCTTCCCTATCTGAGATATTATATTCTTGTTCAGATTCTAAACTTTGGAGGGTAGTGACACCACACATACAGTTTCAGAAAATGAAAAAAGGGGAAATAGATTCAACATTATCCCTAGGGGAGTTAGATCTTCACATTCTGTCCCTTCATCTCTGAAGTGTCTACGAAGTGTTAAGTTTCTGACAAATTTGTTAATGTCTAAGATAGTCTGAAATAAATAAAATGTTTGTGACGGACAAAACCCCAAACCAAGATTTAGGAATTTGGACTCATCTTCAGTTAGAGTGTAGGAGGAAATGTTTATAACTTGTGCGCGATCAAAACATTCGGTTCGCTTTGATTTGTTTTGATTCGGGACCATAAAAAAATTTGGTTGAGACATTCGTCATAATTCGTTATGTGTCAGTAATTCGGTTTAGTGATTTATTCGTGTTGTTCCGAATTTTTAAATTCAGATGCATTCTAAACCATTACCGAATTATTATTACTGTCGGACCAAATCTTTAATAAGGACAGAATCGTTATTTCTAACTAATGTTTTGTCGATTGCCGAAGGAAAATTATGTTAAACCGCCGCGTCCACCCACGCCGCCATAACATAAAGCTATTAACCCCTAAATCGCTGTCCCCCACATCACTAACACTACCTAAACCTATTAACCCCTAAACCGCCGCCCCCACATCGCTGAAACTAACTAAATAACAAAATAAAGTTATTAACCCTGAAACCACAGTTCCCGACATCGCTGACACAAACTAAACCTATTAACTCCTAAACTGCACACCCCCAGATGGCCAACACTACCTAAACCTATAAACCCCTAAACCGCTGTTCCGACATCGCCAACACTAACTAAAACTATTAACACCTAAACCGCACCCCCACATCGCCAACTCAACCTAAACCTATTAACCCCTAAAGCTCTGTTCCCAAACATTGCCAGCACTAACTAACCCTATTAACCCCTTAACAGCAGTTCCCCGACATCACTGACACTAACTAAACCTATTAACCCCTAAACTGTACCCCCCCACATCGCCAACACTAACTAAACCTATTAATTAATCCATAAACTGTCGCCCCCCACATCGCAACAACCGAAATTAAACTATATTAACCCCTAAACCTAACCCTAAACTTAACACCCCCCATAACTTAACATAATTTAAATAGACCTAAATTAAAGTTTAAATTATTAACTAAATAATATCTATTTAAATCTAAATACAAACAGCTAGATTTAGAGTTTTGTCGGTAACGACCCGCGTAGCTAACGCTGGCTTTTTTCTGGCCGCACCTTTTAAATAACTCTGGTATTGAGAGTTCACAGAATGGCTGCGTTAGGCTCCAAAAAGGGAGCGTAGAGCATATTTAACGCCACTGCAACTCTCGATACCAGAGTTGCTTACGGACGCGGCCAGCCTCAAAAACGTGCTCGTGCACGATTCCCCCATAGAAAACAATGGGCTGTTTGAGCTGAAAAAAAACCTAACACCTGCAAAAAAGCTGCGTTCAGCTCCTAACGCAGCCCCATTGTTGTCTATGGGGAAACACTTCCTACGTCTGCACCTAACACCCTAACATGTACCCCGAGTCTAAACACCCCTAACCTTACACTTATTAACCCCTATTCTGCCGCCCCCGCTATCACTGACCCCTGCATATTATTTTTTAACCCCTAATCTCCGTAAACCGCTGCTACTTACATTATCCCTATGTACCCCTAATCTGCTGCCCCTAAGACCGCAGACCCCTATATTATATTTATTAACCCCAAATCTGCCCCCCACAACATTGCCTCCACCTGCCTACACTTATTAACCCCTAATCTGCCGAGCGGACCGCACCGCTATTATAATAAAGTTATTAACCCCTAATCCGCCTCACTAACCCTATAATAAATAGTATTAACCCCTAATCTGCCCTCCCTAACATCGCCGACACCTAACTTCAAACATTAACCCCTAATCTGCCGACTGGAGCTCACCGCTATTCTAATAAATGTATTAACCCCTAAAGCTAAGTCTAACCCTAACACCCCCCTAAGTTAAATATAATTTAAATCTAACGAAATTAATTAACTCTTATTAAATAAATTATTCCTATTTAAAGATAAAAACTTACCTGTAAAATAAATCCTAATATAGCTACAATATAAATTATATTTATATTATAGCTATTTTAGGATTTATATTTATTTTACAGGTAACTTTGTATTTATTTTAACCAGGTACAATAGCTAAAATAGTTAAAATAATTACAAAATTACCTGTAAAATAAATCCTAACCTAAGTTACAATTAAACCTAACACTACACTATCAATAAATTAATTAAATAAAATACCTACAATTACCTACAATTAAACCTAACACTACACTATCAATAAATTAATTAAATACAATACCTACAATTACCTACAATTAAACCTAACACTACACTATCAATAAATTAATTAAATACAATATCTACAAATAAATACAATGAAATAAACTAACTAAAGTACAAAAAATAAAAAAGAACTAAGTTACAAAAAATAAAAAAATATTTACAAACATCAGAAAAATATTACAACAATTTTAAAACTAATTACACCTACTCTAAGCCCCCTAATAAAATAACAAAGACCCCCAAAATAAAAAAATGCCCTACCCTATTCTAAATTACTAAAGTTCAAAGCTCTTTTACCTTACCAGCCCTGAACAGGGCCCTTTGCGGGGGCATGCCCCAAAGAATTCAGCTCTTTTGCCTGTAAAAAAAACACATACAATACCCCCCCCCAACATTACAACCCACCACCCACATACCCCTAAATCTAACCCAAAACCCCCTTAAATAAACCTAACACTAAGCCCCTGAAGATCTTCCTACCTTATCTTCACCATACCAGGTTCACCGATCGATCCAGAAGAGCTCCTCCGATGTCCTGATCCAAGCCCAAGCGGGGGGCTGAAGATGTCCATGATCCGGCTGAAGTCATCATCCAAGCGGGAGCTGAAGAGGTCCATGATCCGGCTGAAGTCATCATCCAAGCGGGAGATGAAGAGGTCCATGATCCGGCTGAAGTCTTCTATCAACGGCATCTTCAATCTTCTTTCTTCCGGATCCAAATACCGGCGGTAGCCTAAAACCAGCGTTTTTCACGGCTACCGCCAAACTCTAAATCTAGGCCAAAGTAACTTACCTGTGAAATAAAACCTAAGCTAGCTACAATATAACTAATAGTTATGATGTAGCTAGCTTAGGTTTTATTTTTATTTCACAGGTTATTTATTTTAACTAGGTAGACTGTTAGTAAAAAAATAGTTATTAACTATTAACTAACTACCTAGTTAAAATAAATACAAACTTCCCTGTGAAATTAAAATAAAACCTAAGCTGCCTTACACTAAAACATACCATTACAAAATAAAAAAAACCTTCCATTACAAAAAATAAAAAACACTATAATTACAAAAAATAAAAAAACTAACAATACCAAAAATTACAATGAAATTATTCAAAACAATAAAAATTATTCCTAATACCCCTTTTTTTAAAAAAAAAAAAACACCCCAAAATAAAAAAATCCCTAATCTATAATAAACTACCAAGGGCCCTTAAAATAAAATAAATTTAAGCAGCTCTCATTCTGTTGGCTAATTCGATTCAGCCAATAGAATGAGAGCTGCTTAAATCCTATTAGCTGATTTGAACAGCCAATAGAATTTTAGCAGCCCTAATTCCTATTGGCTGATTCAAAACCCCTGGGAATCATGTTAAGATTAACATATTTATTTATGATCCATGTGTCTAATTTAAGTTTCAGTTCTTTACAACAGTGCAACTCTTGGCAGGGCCCTCTACCCACTTATTCCCTATAACTGTTACCTTGTATTTCCGCCTATGTTTAGAGCACTGTAGAATCTGTTGGTGCTCTACAAAAAACTGATAATAATAACAATAACTTTTAAGAAAATACACAGAAGTGGAACGTCCTCATCTTGACTGCACCAGACCTATTTCCCTCCTTGCTAACTTACACCTAGATTACAAGTTTTGCTCTATAGAGGGTACTTAACGAATGCAACTATTCAAATCAGCCAATAGGAATGAGAGCTGCTTGAATCCTATTGGCTGATTTGAACATCCAATAGGATTTTAGCAGCCCTAATTCCTATTGGCTGATTTAAATTTTTCAGCCAATAGGAATGCAATTGTACCCCCAATATAAAAGGGGTACCTTGCATTTGAATCCTTAGTGTGCAGCAGACGATCGCATGAAGAGGACCTCCACATCAAATCGATGGACCTCTGCCTGGACCTCTGCCTTGAACCTTCGTCTGGACCTCCGCCTTGGACCTTTGCCTGGACCTCTGCCTTGGACCTTCTCCTGGATGTCCACCTCCGCAGAGATGAAGAAGATGCGAGTCCCGCAATGGATGAAGATGGAGCTGCCTAGATGAAGATGGAGCCAACGGGATGAAGATCGTTCAAGCAGGACTTCAGCAACTGTCAGTACCTAAAGAGGGGTTAGTGTTAGGTTTTTTTAAGTTTTTTTCGGGTGGGGTTTTTTTTAGATTAGAGTTTGGGCATTCTTAAAAGAGCTGAATGCCCTTTTAAGGGCAAGAAAAGAGCAGAATGCCCTTTTACTTTGGGGGGTTGGTTGGGTGGTGGGTTTTACTGTTGGGGTCTGTATTTTTTTTTAGGAAAAAGAGCAGATTTCTTTAGGACAATGCCCTGCAAAGGGCCCTTTTAAGGGCTATTGGTAGTTTATTGTAGGCTAAGGGATGTTTTTATTTTGGCGGGGCTTTTTTATTTTGATAGGGCTATTAGATTAGGTGTACTTTTTTATTTTGGATCATTTCATTTGTTATTTTTCATAATTTAGTGTTTGTTTATTTTTTGTACTTTAGTATTTTTTTATTTTTTGTAATTTAGTATTTTTTATTTTTTGTAATTGTAGATTTAATTTTGGTAGGGCTATTAGATTAGGTGTACTTTTTTATTTTGGATAATTTTGTTTGTTATTTTTCGTAATTTAGTGTTTGTTATTTTTTTATTTTTTGTAATTTAGTATTTTTTATTTTTTGTAATTGTAGATTTAATTTTTTTTAGTAGGGTTGTTTTTTTTTAATGTGTAATTTTATTAATAGGTATTTTAATTTTAGTATAATAGTAATGTTAGTTTAATTTATAGTTTAAACTTATTTTTTTTTTATTTCACAGGTAAGTTTTTATTTATTTTAAGATAGGGATCTTGTAATTTTAATTTAAAGTTAGGGGGTTGTTAGGTTTAGGGGTTAATAGTTTAATTTAATTTTTGGCGATGTGGGGTCTGTCGGTTTAGGGGTTAATAGGTTTATTTAGTGGTAGTGATGTGGGAGGCCAGAGATTTAGGGGTTAATAACTTTATTCAGTGGCGGCGATGTCAGGGAGCGGCGGAATAGGGGTTAATATATTATAGTGTGGGCAATGTTGGGGTGCGGGGGAATATGGCGCAATAGGGGTTAATAAATGTTATTAGTGGCCGGCGATGTCGGGAGCAGCAGATTAGGGGTTAATAGGTTTAATATAGTGTTTGCGATGCAGGAGGGCCTCAGTTTAGGGGTTAATAGGTAGGTATTATGGGTGTTAGTGTACTTTTTTTTTTTTTTTTTTTTTTATTATGATTTTTATTGAGGAAGAAAAAAAACAAGGAGGAACAAAAATGAAGCACTACATCGTTACTGCACATACAGCCAGCAAGAAACATATGATAAAAATACAAATGATCATTAGGGTTGCAGCAGTGCAAGTCATTCAAATTATAAAAGTGCACATATAATAAAGCATTTCTTAATCAACCTCAGCTTTTTTTTCTTTTAACTTTGACAAATAATATTAACCATCCATGGAACTAAAGAAAAACCTGTGAGATATGTTATGCAGTATAGGATGTAATGAATTATATATAGAGTATTAGGATATGGTGCAAACTCCCCTAGTAATTGTTGGGATCAAGGAGGATAGAAAAACAAGGGGCGCCAACATAGTGTGAATCAGTTTGGAAAACTGGAAAACAGTAGTTATAATAAAATCTACTCACAAGTGGAGTGGCACCTAGAACCAACTGGGTGCATACAGGCAGGCTGACATTCAGGACCAGCAGTCAGTACGCTGGGGGTCTCACCCGGGAGACCTGTGGGTAGGTCAGATGAGGTAAATGGAGTCGGCTGTGTATCGTCTGGTGAGCCGGATCGCCACTGTGGAAGTCCAAAGGGCTGTGTTGTTTATCCCAAAAGGGTAGCTGCTCACACGATCAGCCTTGTTTCCAAACGAGTTTCCAATGTCAGTGTATGGAACAAAGGGATAAAAACCAAACTGGGTATAACCACTGCAAACTGTGGTAATATTAAAAAGGCACAGAAAACCGGGTCTGTCTAAAAACAAGTATTTAATTGCTACGCGTTTCTCAGTCCGTAAAGGACCGTTTCCTCAGGCATATACAAAGGTGTTCAACAGGCTACCATTTATACCTGACAGTGACCCGGAATCAAAATGTGGAGGTCATCTCCAAAGAATTGACAATAAAATGTTAAAAAACAAAAATACAATAAAAAATGGAACATGTATCAAAATTGTGTTTGAGCAGCAATCAGATAATATATTCATATCATGGAAAAACAAAAAGAACAAACATAAAAACAGCATGTATTTGCATTGATGAGTAACACCTGTGATAGTGTTTCTGAAAAAGAAAAAAAAAAAAAAAAAAGCTAAACCTGTGTATGTATCCTATCTTATAGATAAACATGTTGTCACCTCAAAAGACTATTGGGTTATATGAAAATAAGATCCCAATGGTGACTATTGTTTAGTGTGCAAAACAAATCTGTATATAATCAATAAAGAATATATATAAACTAGAAAAAATATATATATGTTTTCCTCTGGGTTGGGCTCGAACCCTTGACCTTGTGTATGCTAGGCTTTTACTGATCTAAAAGAGCTATTCAGATATGACAACAAATGTGATTGATATCACTCGTAATATACCAAACAATAGTAGATAATATGGATGTATTAGAAATATGAGTTTGCAGAAAACATTGTTCTTGTAAAGAGCCTTCATATCTTATATTCTAGAAACAAAAATAAGATGGTTATGGTCGATAGATTCTGGATAGAACAAGAAAAATTGTCTTTTATGTATCTAGATAATGATTTAAGGAACGCTATCTCAAACTAGCGGTCCCAAAATATAAATTAAATGTCTATGTAAATGTTGAAGGTGCTGGATGAAGATTAAATGAAAGAATATAGCAATCCTTGTTTGGAGAGATATAAATACGCTATATGCTAGCTGTTGTAATACTGGTAAAAAAGTTATGTAAAAATGGTAAAAAATGGTTCATGGAAAAAACCTATTGAGAAATATTAGAAAATTGTATATATTAAAAAAACTAATGGTATACTGCTAAAAAGTGTGTATATATAAAAAGAACCTTCGTTTAAAGCATATATTTTTACTAAATGCTAGCTGTGAAGGTTCTAGTGATACTGCTCATGATATTCTTTTTCTAAACTCATATTGATAATAAATTGTTTGGGTGGGATACGAACCCGTGTCTATATATGTAAGGACCCTATGTTTAGTCCGATGAGCTATCTGGAAATAGCAAAGTATTTAGGAATCTTAGTGTGGTTGACTCTAAACTAATCGATATAACATTAAAAATGCTGTACACTAATAGGAGTGATTCAACTCATTGATTCTTAGTGTTTGTGTGTATCTCTGATGGTGATGTCTTGATTAATAAATGTATTAGAAAGTGTTGTAGAGAATCTATTGATGTAAACTGGATATGTATATGAGATCTAAATATGATGTATGTATCTGAGAAAATGTCGTAATAATGAATGTATGAAAAATATTGTTGGAAATCTGTTGTAAACTGAATGTAGTATGTAATGTGATCTCTGCAAAGGACGGACTTATATGAAAGCAGCCAAATCAACATTGGCATTCAAACCCAGTGGATACAAAGTTTTGAGTTTATGTATCCAGTAAGTTTCTAATTGTCTAAGTTTAATTAGACGATCATAATCAGTGGATGGAGGTACATGGTCTATCGGAATTATTTTAAAGATATCTGCTCTACCATCATGTATTGTTTCACAGTGATTTGGAACACTGTGATTAATCTTACCTTTTTTACAGTTTTTACAATTCCGATAGTGTTCACCCCAACGGGTGCGTACGTTCCTAATGGTACGCCCAATGTATTGGACCCCACAAACACAATTTAAAAGATATATAATATACTTAGATTCGCAATTGAGGCGATGTGATATCTGATAAGACAAACCAGTAGTGTTAGATTTAAATGTTTTTTGAGAACATATAAATTTACACATATTACATCCTCTTTTGCCACATTTATATGAACCATATAATCTCAAAAAACTCTGTGTTTTTTTCAAATTACTTATAGATGATTGGCTGTGTTTTACCCTTTTGCTAGGTGCTAGTTTGTTCCTAAGGGTTGGTGCCCGTCTGTAAACAATTTTAGGTCTCTCCTTAACTATATTTTTTAAAAAAGGATCCTTTTGAATAATGTTCCAATGTTTGTTGAGTATATTGCAAATTTTTTTATGATTGCTGTTGTATTGTGTTATAAAGAGAGGTTCACTATTGGCATCCCTATTAATTGTTTTGTTTGAATTGGTTGTGTTATTTTCAAACTTTTCAAAAAAGAGATCTCTATCCGAGTCTCGTGCTTTTTTTAAACATCGATCAAGTAAATCAGCTGGGTAACCTTTGTCCAAAAAACGTTGATACAAAATCATGCTTTGTGAGTCAAAGGTATCTAACTCTGAACAATTCCGACGAATTCTTTGGAATTGACTAAAAGGGATATTTCTTTTCCACCCAATGTGGTGGTTACTGGAATAATCAAGGTAACTGTTGCTATCCACCTTTTTGAAAAAGGTTTTGGAGACAACATTCCCTGTACTACCCCAGCTCAACAATAAATCCAAGTATTCTATTGAGGAATTTTGGATATTAGCTGTGAAAGTAAGACCCATATGGTTGTTATTTAAATGTTCTACTATTGAATTGGCTAGAGCAATATCCCCTTTTAAAATAAAAATGAGATTGTCAATGTAACGGCCATAGAATACCAGGTTCGCCCAAAAGTTTGCAGAGTAAATGTATTGATCTTCAAAAATTCCCATAAAGAGATTGGCAAAACTTGGGGCGAACCTGGTACCCATGGCCGTACCCTTGACTTGCAGAAAAAATTTGTCCTGAAAGATAAAATAATTATGTTTGAGTATATACTCTATCCCTTCCAAAATGAATTCCTTTTGAAGATCTGGCATGTATAGATCTTTCTCTAGGAAAACTGAAATCGCATTGATTCCCATGTTGTGACAAATATTGGAATAGAAGGAACCAACATCACAAGTGATCCATATTAGGTTATTGTTATTGCAAACATTTCTGAGTTGGTATAAAAGGTGAGTACTGTCTTTGATATAAGAAGGTAAATTGACCACGTATTTTTGTAGAAATTGGTCTATATAAAAAGATAGGTTATAGGTGAGATTGCCTATACCTGCTATAATAGGGCGCCCAGGTGGATTAGCTTGGTTTTTATGTATTTTGGGCAGGTGATAATAGTGTGCTACACTAGGATTGGTTACTTTTAGAAATTCTTTTTCTTCTTTGTTCAAAATGCCTGTTGCAATTCCTTTCTGTATCAGATCATTATATCCCTTTATAAAGGTATTAGTGGGATTGAACATGATTTCTCTGTAATAGTTTGTATCTGTTAAAATGTTATTTGCCTCTTTTAAATAGTCACCAATGTCTTGTAAGACAATACCACCGCCCTTGTCGGCATCCCTGATTATCAAATTTCTGTTATTGGCCAAAGTATGTAAAGCTATTTGTTCACTTTTATGAAAATAATATTTTTTCTTTTGATTTTTGGATAATTTCTCTAGATCTTCAATGACTGATCTTTGAAATAGTTCAATATAATGATTAGTTGATAGTGATGGTATAAATTGGGATTTAACCTTTATGTCTGTGTGGATGTAATCTTCAAACAGATAAGTAGTTAGGCCCTCTGTTTCTGAATATATCACTTGCATATTTCTGTTGGGGTTCATACTGTTCACTAAAATAGGCTGTGTATTATCCGTGTGTGTATGTTTTTGTTGTTTGAGTTTTTTCTGTGCAAAAAATTTTTGCAAAGATAATTTTCTTGTAAATTTGTTGACATCAACAAACAGATGATATAAGTTGTGGGGATTGGGTGGACAATAGGAGAGACCCTTGTGAAGGACTCTTTTTTCATTGGTGGTTAAAGTATGTGATGACAAATTAAATATACCATGTTCTAATTTGGAAAGTTTCTCTTTTTGGGCTGAAAGACCCCTTCCTCTTGCACCTCTTGGTCTAAAGGGAATGGTCTTTTTCTTTGATTTTCTAAATTGGTGTGCGGAAAAAATAATCTGTTTTGGTTGTGGCCGTTCTCTAAAAAAGATGAAGAGTATTCATGTGAAGTGCTGGGCATATTTTCTCCATCAGAAATCGATGCTAAAATGCCAAATCTATTCTGATGTTCGAAAGAAATGTTTGATTTTGGTGTCTGGTCATGTGGTCTTTCTAAAAGTGTTCTATGATTCTGTTGTAAATACTCATCTTTTGAGCCCTGATTGAAGGTATTTTTGTGTGTGTTTGGATGTGAATAGGGCATAGGGCCTTGGTAAGGAGAGTTATAACGTGGTTTGTAGGTGTTATTCTTATTCCCATGGAATTGACTTTGATAGGTCCCATGGTGATGATATGATGTATGTTTGTTTGTGTTTGATTGGTGGATTCTTGGTCCATAATTGCTCTGATTTGCTGCGTGATTTGGTCTGTAATTGTCATGTTGATCATATCTATAATTTCCATTTGTATGATGTGTGTTACTCTGATTTCTAAAATGTTCTCTTTGATAACTTTTGTTTTGGACTGTAGTCCAGTTCTGACCTTCTGTTTTTCTAGGAACATAAGAGTTCTGATGTCCCCTACTGTTATCTTTAGGTGGAGGTATATACTTGTCTTTCTCTATTCTATTGAAAGTATATACTTGATCATTGTTATAATCTAATTGGTCCCTTTGTAGTTTTTTGCTTTTGTTTGAAACAATCTCATCTTGGTATTTATCAGTGCGGTCATTGATTTCTTTTAAAGTATTTGAATATTCTGGATTATTGACATGTACCTGTAAGTCTTTCTGAATTTTTTCTATGTTGTGACTACACTCATCAGTGAGTTTTTTTCTATGATCTGTTAAGATTTTAATTAGACTAAAGGAGCATTCATCTAGGGCTTTGTACCAACTTTCTAGGAGGTCCTTATCTTCTTTAAAAGAACAATGTTTTAAAATCCGCAAACCTCTGGGAATATGTTTGATTTCTAAATATTTTTCTAGAGTTTTAAGATCCCACCAGTGCCGGTGTTCTTTCATTAGTTCCTCTTCAAGCAGATGGAACAAATCTTTCATAGATTTAAGAATATTGGGATCAGAATATGTTTCTATGGTCACAGTACTACTTTGTAGGATATAGTTGGACCGTTTTTTGTTTCTATCATCCTTAGACTGCATTTTAGAAATTTAGTGTCTATTCGATAGTCTGAATGTAAAATCAATGTGAATAAAATAAATAGATGAATGTAAAAAAGAAAGGTGTCTAGGTGACTTGTGAACCTGAGACAAAAATGGTGTGAATGTAAAAATGGTGGCTATTCTCAAAAAAAAAAAAAAAAAAAAGGGTGAGCGAAACTGTCCCCTAATAAACACCAAAAAGCAATAAAGTATAGAAGTATTTTCTATAAGAAAAAACTAAGGGGACGCGCTGTAGTGTTGATAGAAATTGTGTTGATGTGAATGAAATTCCTCTGGTATCGTGTGAGTTGAACCGTGACAGATAAGTATGTGAAAGTAGATGTGTATATGTGTATATGATTGAGTGAAATCTTGTTAATCAAAGGAGAATGTGTGACTTGTTACAAACCGTAAGACTTGAAACAATTGTGATACATAAGCAAAAAAATCATGAAACAATTGTGATACCTAAACAAAAAAATCAGTTGGAATATTGCAAAGAACTAAAGACTTGCAACAAAATATGTGAACAGTTGAATTTGATTAAACTCAAAAAACTGAAAAGTCCAATATGTGATAAGTGTTCAGAGATAAAAAGTCCAAATTCAATGTAAAGGATATATAAAGAACAAAAGTTCAAAGGATCAAAACAAATGGCTTGCTCCGCTTGAATCCAAGGTGTGATGAATCAGGAAATCTAGGAGGATAGAAAAACAAGGGGCGCCAACATAGTGTGAATCAGTTTGGAAAACTGGAAAACAGTAGTTATAATAAAATCTACTCACAAGTGGAGTGGCACCTAGAACCAACTGGGTGCATACAGGCAGGCTGACATTCAGGACCAGCAGTCAGTACGCTGGGGGGTCTCACCCGGGAGACCTGTGGGTAGGTCAGATGAGGTAAATGGAGTCGGCTGTGTATCGTCTGGTGAGCCGGATCGCCACTGTGGAAGTCCAAAGGGCTGTGTTGTTTATCCCAAAAGGGTAGCTGCTCACACGATCAGCCTTGTTTCCAAACGAGTTTCCAATGTCAGTGTATGGAACAAAGGGATAAAAACCAAACTGGGTATAACCACTGCAAACTGTGGTAATATTAAAAAGGCACAGAAAACCGTAGATAATATGGATGTATTAGAAATATGAGTTTGCAGAAAACATTGTTCTTGTAAAGAGCCCTCATATCTTATATTCTAGAAACAAAAATAAGATGGTTATGGTCGATAGATTCTGGATAGAACAAGAAAAATTGTCTTTTATGTATCTAGATAATGATTTAAGGAACGCTATCTCAAACTAGCGGTCCCAAAATATAAATTAAATGTCTATGTAAATGTTGAAGGTGCTGGATGAAGATTAAATGAAAGAATATAGCAATCCTTGTTTGGAGAGATATAAATACGCTATATGCTAGCTGTTGTAATACTGGTAAAAAAGTTATGTAAAAATGGTAAAAAATGGTTCATGGAAAAAACCTATTGAGAAATATTAGAAAATTGTATATATTAAAAAAACTAATGGTATACTGCTAAAAAGTGTGTATATATAAAAAGAACCTTCGTTTAAAGCATATATTTTTACTAAATGCTAGCTGTGAAGGTTCTAGTGATACTGCTCATGATATTCTTTTTCTAAACTCATATTGATAATAAATTGTTTGAAATATTTTGGGTGGGATACGAACCCGTGTCTATATATGTAAGGACCCTATGTTTAGTCCGATGAGCTATCTGGAAATAGCAAAGTATTTAGGAATCTTAGTGTGGTTGACTCTAAACTAATCGATATAACATTAAAAATGCTGTACACTAATAGGAGTGATTCAACTCATTGATTCTTAGTGTTAGCCTGTTGAACACCTTTGTATATGCCTGAGGAAACGGTCCTTTACGGACTGAGAAACGCGTAGCAATTAAATACTTGTTTTTAGACAGACCCGGTTTTCTGTGCCTTTTTAATATTACCACAGTTTGCAGTGGTTATACCCAGTTTGGTTTTTATCCCTTTGTTCCATACACTGACATTGGAAACTCGTTTGGAAACAAGGCTGATCGTGTGAGCAGCTACCCTTTTGGGATAAACAACACAGCCCTTTGGACTTCCACAGTGGCGATCCGGCTCACCAGACGATACACAGCCGACTCCATTTACCTCATCTGACCTACCCACAGGTCTCCCGGGTGAGACCCCCAGCGTACTGACTGCTGGTCCTGAATGTCAGCCTGCCTGTATGCACCCAGTTGGTTCTAGGTGCCACTCCACTTGTGAGTAGATTTTATTATAACTACTGTTTTCCAGTTTTCCAAACTGATTCACACTATGTTGGCGCCCCTTGTTTTTCTATCCTCCTAGATTTCCTGATTCATCACACCTTGGATTCAAGCGGAGCAAGCCATTTGTTTTGATCCTTTGAACTTTTGTTCTTTATATATCCTTTACATTGAATTTGGACTTTTTATCTCTGAACACTTATCACATATTGGACTTTTCAGTTTTTTGAGTTTAATCAAATTCAACTGTTCACATATTTTGTTGCAAGTCTTTAGTTCTTTGCAATATTCCAACTGATTTTTTGTTTAGGTATCACAATTGTTTCATGATTTTTTTGCTTATGTATCACAATTGTTTCAAGTCTTACGGTTTGTAACAAGTCACACATTCTCCTTTGATTAACAAGATTTCACTCAATCATATACACATATACACATCTACTTTCACATACTTATCTGTCACGGTTCAACTCACACGATACCAGAGGAATTTCATTCACATCAACACAATTTCTATCAACACTACAGCGCGTCCCCTTAGTTTTTTCTTATAGAAAATACTTCTATACATTGTTGGGATCAATATAATAGCCTTCGGGCTGAGAGGTAAAGGTATGTTTAGGCTTTGCTCACTTTTCTATGGTCTGTGTGGTTTTTAATGAGGTCTCTAGTGAAGGCTTAGATGCTAAGAGCTAGTGATCAGACCTGCTGAACTGAGTAGAGAAGTTAGATCCTAGTATAAAACGCAATGAAAAAAAGAGTAAAAGCTAGGGGAGCAGAAAGGGTTGCGGTATAGGCAAGAGAAACCACACTGTTAGTTCTCCTGTTGCCAGGAGATTCTTTACGTTGGGGGGGGGGAGGTTGTAAAATAGTCGTGTCAATTAGTAGGGGTAACAAAAAAGCAAGAACTAACTCATAATTAGGTTATAATAAGACTTACTTGGGAGTGAGCTTAACTGTGTGGCATACGCTTGAAGAAAAAGAAGCACAAAACTAATTATATAGGGCCAAAGGAAAAAAAAAGAACTCTTATAAGTCCCTCACAAACAAAAGATATTGTTGGGTCTGCTATGCTATATCCGTGTATAGTTGGGTGAAATCATGGCACCTGTACATTCGGAAAATAATAGAAGGCTGAAGTTTCCTTAAGGTGGGTTGGTATTGCATCAGAATAAAAAAAAACAAAAAAACACAAGCATTGGCTTTTATCTCCATGACTGCTAGATTGTCACCGTCTGTTCAAAAACCATATATGTTGGTGTAGTTATATCCTGTCTGCGTACAGATTAGTAAAGTCAAGCTATGTATAACTTCAAGATGCAATCCAGGACTATTGTTCCCTCTAAACATGATGATGTAGTTTTAGTGTGAAGCTAGGAGATCTGCTGTCAGGGCACGGGCCCTATACCCCACAGCAGAGGTAACTCCGATGTCTATATAATTCTATTCTCTGGGAGGATATTAAACTGTATATTTATACATGGAATTCTGAATAGAAATCAGCATGCAAATCCTATACACACCAACTAGCAGACATAAATGAAGGTGCAAATATAAACTAAAGCTAGGAACAGTAATATCTATCCATACTAGTATAGCAAAACAGAGCAATCAGGGCATTAACCATCTTTTATGAGCTTACAAGGTATATGGAGTTTTAAAGCAGAAAACGGATAATAATGCAATGCTTTAGATCGCTTCATAGTATAGGAGGCTGCAGATATTGCGATTGCACTAACCCACGCCATCTCGCCTAGCTGCAGTGTTTATAGTGCCAAATGTGAAGATTGTTCAACCCACACTTTGCATGTAGAGCTCTTTCACGAAAGGGGCCCAATGAATAGAGTTTATAAAAAGTAAGCCTCCCGGGTCCCACTGCAGAAGCAATATGGGAATGTAGCGATAATAACTAGTATGCTTAGTGGGTTGAGAAGTGATGTGACTACAACTCTGTACTGAGAGCTCCTTGTCAAACAGTACTATGGGCCGGTAGTCCTCAGGCAAGACCATGTTGTAGATACAGTCAGATCCATAGATGAACTTCAATAGTTCTGGACTAGAAGGAATATTCGTAGACCACATGGCCAGCTGCAAATGCGGCTCTGTCTCACTCTGATCACGGAAAAGAGCTGCGGCCGGAACTCCCGTAGGCGCCCGGGCTCCCACCGCTGAGTTCCATGCAGGGGCCATCTGAGCAACGGCATCGACGATTCCTCCGGTCTGCAAAAGGTCAGCGTTATACAAAGCTGTGCTTGTGATAACAACAGCTACTTCCCCCAAATTAGGCTCTAAGACAGTAGGGAGCGGATCTGTTATTCGGCAGATTGGGATGCCTGGGCGCCGGGGATCCACAGCGCAACTCCACACAGTATCGGTCAGAGCTAGTTCAGGGTGTGTACAGGTATCACTGCGCGTAAATGCCCCACAAAGCGATTGTTCCAAAGCAGTGTGATGGTCCGCAAGTAAACAGCGCAGGGCTTCTATAAAGCTTGTAGCATCCGCCATAGCAACTTTGGGTAACAGGCTCCTAGGCAATTGCAGAGAAGGAAGTGTGGCCTCAAATTTCAGTGTAGGCCCCAAAGATTCCCAGCAACCAAACGCCCAAAATGGCAGCTGAATATCTGATAGGAGCCCAAGCTTCAGCTCTCAGTGTAGCACAGCTGCTCCGGTACCAAGGTTTAGCACCTCCCAAACATCGAGAAGGGATTCAGAAAGGCATCAAAGGATTGTGTAGGGCTTATTTAGGTTTTAGGTGTCCTTCAGGATTAATTGAAAGTTCAGTAATATCGGAGCAGTATGAAGTTGCGGCCATTCTGATGCGCTGCTGGCTCCGCCCCCCGTGTTAGTGTACTTTAAGGAGAAAAAAATAATACTGGCGCTATGTACTTAAGTACTTAAGATAGGATAAAGAGCCCTGCTAAGGGTTCCAATGCTGCCCCCTCAAAAAATAATTATGGAAGTTACAAAGAGAGATATAGAAAGGGGCTTAAATAGCACTCATTCCTACCACTGGGTAAACAACGTTAAAAATAAACTTTTATCGTAACGTTTCACTAAAATCAGGGATACAAAACCCATAATAACTATAAACACACACTCAGTGCAAAACCGTGAGTAACTCCCTTGTTTCCTGGCCAAGCATCGGCTTCAGGTGACAGGAGTGACTAACACGGTATTAAAAACAACAAATGCGTTTCGGCCATTACCCGGCCTTTCTCAATGTTGAATGACAATGAATAATGAACAAGCCAAGGCTGAGCGGGCTGATGCCTTTTAAACTGTTAGAAAAAAATCATAAAGTAAATATTCTGTATAACTCACACTCTACCTCTTTATTAAACAAATTATCCCAAAATTAATTTGTAAGTAATATATTTCAAACAGGTATAAAGTCTGGCGCAAACAATGCTGGTGTGGTTTAAAATAATTATCTAACTTGAAATTGTTGAAAATGAAATAGGCACTATGTGATATTGCTAAAAACCACTTCACTGCAAATATCAGCTGTTAGCTGATTTCTGTGTGGAACCTTTAATCAAGTCAATACAAATTCCCAAATCCTCTCTAATCTAAATGAGTCATATAAGACTCCTAGGATGTCTATGCGTTATGGATATATTAAAAATATTGTTCAATAAGGGTACAAACAAGGTGGTTAAATTAACTTAGAGACCAAATTTCTATTTTAAAAGTCTCTAAAACAATTTAATATATATTCGATTTACAAGCATACATGCAATTAAATATTTAGTAATCCTAACTATAACTTTAAAAACCACACAATTTAAATTCACACACCGGTGTATTTCACAACTAATAAAAATTCATTCATTCTATTTAATCAAACAATACTCTGTCTAAAAAAAACAATGATAACAATGGTTACAAATATTTTGCAACAATCTTGCAGCAGCAATGATTACAAATGGTTAAAACAATTAGCCAATTGATACAGGGCATAACTTGGACTGATATAGTACACTTAATATATGTTTGTGTTTTCAAGATGTTGAATTGTTACAGCAAACTTTGTTTTTACGCTGTTAGTGGATATGAATTTCAATTCTTTGAATGTGTAAAATGTAGATGGTATCTCCGTTTCGTGGTACTAAAGTTTATGTGCTTTAAAACTTTTTTTCCCACTGCTTGAGATAGTTTGCAGCTTTTTGTGTTGATGTGAAATTAAGGAATTTTGGCAGGTTTTTAGAACTTATAACGCACTACCCTCTTACCTTCCGTGACCCTCCGTGTAACACTCCTGTGTTGGTCAATTAGATCTTCTCTCGGGCGCTTAGCAACTTAAGCTGTTTCTGAGCTCTCTTTCAGCTCTGAAGTAAAACAAATCTGCTGGGTGTTTTAACCAAGGTTTCCTGTTCTTGGTACTATGTCTCTGTTCTTTGCAAGGATGAAGTATTTGCGAGCGCTCACCTTCTCCTCTCGTATCCCCAGTTTATTTTTCAGTTTGAAGTGCACGATATGGCTCTGTCAACATGTTTCGGCGAAAAGCCTTTATCAAGATCTGATGCCTTTTAAACATGTTTACTTTCTAGCTAAACCAATTGGAACTACGGCTGACAGACACACCTCCTAATAATCCAATGGGAGTGTTATATCCATCTACGTATCATTCTGTCACACATATATGTGTGTATACCTTTAAGTCTCCTTTAACTTCCTATGTAAGGCCACTCCTCTTCTACCTCTTTGCTAGGTAATTTGCCTCAGTGGACTACGGTCTCCTTCCTTTGCATTGCAACTAGCCCCTGTATTGTTGTTCCTCTGACCGTTACTATTTCATTTGTAATTGAAGTTTCTGTATCCTGACTACAGGCTCTCTCATACTGATCTTCGTCACTGTCTACAGCTACTGGTTTATCAGACTACTCACCTCTGGTGTCTCCATTTGGATCCTGCACTTCTCCTCTGCATGCTGTTCACAAGCAGCGCCGCTGATGTCACACAGCTGAGACGCTCTCCTTTGCTGTACTATCCGGTTACCTATCTCTGCAACAGAAGTACGGTATTGTCTCCTAAAATTCATCTTTCATTGTGTGTACTGCATTGCAACTTATATTATACATGCCTTAAGACTGCCTGTTATCTGCTTAGTATTATGCAACCTTGAACTGAGCTTTACGTCTCTCCACAAGCTGTGTGCAAACTAACAAGCTGCTATCTCTTTACATACCTAATGCTACGAGTAAAAGCTTGACTCTACCTTCACTTGCAAACTCTGCACTATGGCTTATTGCTGCCTCCTTTTGCAATATACCAGTGACAAACTGAACACATACCATTGAGCCTGTTTACTAATCTTGGTCTATTCCTGCCATTTAGGAAATCTTACCACAGTTATACTTATATATAGACTGTTCTATAATCTCTATAGTTTCCTCCAGTAAATGACTATATCGTCATCCCTCAGTCAATGAGCATATAAGGACTCCTAATAAAATCTAAGAGTCCGTGGTCTGGTATGAGACTGGGTGGTCCTAACAGGAGTTGATTGAGATTTTGAGGAATAATTATATGAAAGCTCATAAAACAGTTTCCACATACGTTACACATTCAGTGTCCAATGATGGGAAGTTACGTGCTGAGTAGTGGGAGGCAGCAGTAACTAAGCAGTAGCGATACTATACTTATACAAACTACAGATTATAATAGAAGATTAATGGGAAGGTATATGTCATTCAACTAGGGATTCATATAGTAATGGTGAAGGTCTGATCACGGAACCTATAATGTACTATTTCAACACATTAACTATTAGTGGCAATGTGCCTTATGTGATAGATAGAATTACCACTCTCAATATTAAAACAAATTCACTTGGTATCCTTCTTATAAATAGTAACGGTATAATGAACCTATTAGGTAAGTTAACACTTTTATTCCACACGGTCCGTCTAATAAAACAGCTATCAGCAGGAAATACAAGGCTAAAAATTGTTTGGATACATTTCTGTCTATAAATAAAATTCATAGATATGATTGCTTGTATTAAATGGGTCACCTTTTAGTTGGATTATTTAAGTTTAACTGGAGCTTTTTGTGAGTATTTTAGATTTGTATAGGTTGAACTCGATGGACTTCGGTCTTTTTTCAACCTCATCTACTATGTTACTATGTAAAGTAAAAGACTCATATGACTTACTATTACACTTGGTAAGGTTAGAGAAGAGCTATTATATTAACCCTAAATAAACTCCTTCCTGTGTTATAGTATGTACGGATGAAGTAATCAAGTGATTAAGTAATAATACTGCACAAAATGACACTATAGATAAGTTCAACATCCTAAATACTAATATTGAATCCCACACCCATCATAACACTAGTGGATTGGATATACTAATACCAGAAGCTTGGTGTGGGTACCTACACTACTAAAACTATGCCAATTGTAAGGGGACTGGACGCTATCCTTTCCACCCTTTCAGCGCAAAGTAGTGTTGTATTTATACAACGTATATAATGTAACACAATGTTTCTGAATAGACAGTTATAACGTGGATACACTGAAATTGAAGTTACTAATGTGATAATGTAACATATTCAAATTACCAATCCACTATAATACTGCAGTACGTATATCTCAATGAAGTCTCGTCACCAACATAGATTAAATATAGTGACATAAATATATACCACTTCGCAAAACTGATACAAATCCTCTATAAATATACCCAATAATTATTAAACTCGTTCATGCCATGTGGCATGACATAGTCAAGATTAAATACCCATTTAGTTTCTATTCTTAACAGTTTCTGTTCGGTTTCTCCTCTCCTTATTCCTGGTCTCAATTTTTTTAGCCCCCAACATTTAAATGTAAAATTATTAGAATGTAGAAAATGTTTTGCCACACTGGTAATTTGTTTACCATTTTCCACATCTTTTTGGGCTGTCCTAATATTGCTTAAATGTTCAGTCATACGCTTCCCCAAGCACCTTGTGGTCATACCCACATAGTATAAATTACAGCTGCACGATACACAATAAATTACATTGGTACTCTTGCAGTTTATGTGCTCTTTAATAGTCCACGTATTACTGAATCTATCAACCATAGTGTGTTTTTAACCATATACTGGCAGACCTTGCAATTGCCACAAGCAATAGAGCCTTTAAATATCAGAGGTTTTTTTGCGTTCCTGCCAAAGTGGCTTCTTGTTAATGAGTCACTGATATTATTAGCTCTTCTGAACGTAAACAAAGGTCTGTCAGTGAGTAAAGGTTGAAGATGGTCATCTGCTTTAAGGACGTGCCAGTGCTTAGTGAGAATGTTAGTGATTTGGTCACTTTCAGAGGAATATGTTGACACAAATCTAAGGGGGATAGTGTGATCTTGCATTGCTAAGCAACAATTTTATTTGTTTTAATAAAGTGTTTGATACTTTTAAGCCTTGCTCTGGACTTTGTATACTTTATATATACATATTGGGAGATCCGCCTGGTTGGGTCTCCTTCATTCGGTGCTAATTGCATATGAGTGTCTCTGTCAGCGTCTCCTATTGGGAATCGAAACCCGAAGTGGTGGGTCGTTAGGAGCCTCGTTTTGGGTAACAGCAGTCACAGCCTTGGAGAGTCAGCCGAAGGGCTCTGAAGCTTCGGCTTGTTCAATATTGCACTGGATGTGTAATGTCCTTTGTGAGTATTTGACCACCATCGTTCTACTGTTAGTGTTTGTTTGAACTTGCTGCACCAAGAGCGCCTCTCGTTTTTTGTCTTTCAGGACTTGCTTTTACTATACTTATATAAAGACTGTTCTATAATCTCTATATTTTCCTCCAGTAAATGACTATATCGTCATCCCTCAATCAATGAGTATAGCAGGACTCCTTATAAAATCTAAGAGTCCATGGTCTGGTATGAGACTGGGTGGTCCTAACAGGAGTTGATTGAGATTTTGGGGAATAATTATATGAAAGCTTATAAAACAGTTTTCACATACGTTACACATTCAGTGTCCAACGATGGGAAGTTACATGCTGAGTAGTGGGAGGCAGCGGTAACTAAGCAGTAATGATACTATACTTATACAAACTACAGATTATAATAGAAGATTAATGCGAAAGTATATGTCATTCAACTAGGGATTCATATAGTAATGGTGAAGGTCTGATCACGGAACCTATAATGTACTATTTCAACACATTAACTATTAGTGGCAATGTGCCTTATGTGATAGATAGAATTACCACTCTGATACTTGATGTGGTGTAAGTATTTTATCTGAAAGATTAATGATGTTAAGTTCTGTAGATTCTATTTCTTCTTGTATAGGGGCTTCTGATTGTGTACCTGCCTCCTGGTTCTGGGTTTGTTTACCCCCTTGTTTTATTCTGACCCCATGAATTTTTTAGGATGTTGAACTTATCTATAGTGTCATTTTGTGCAGTATTATTACTTTAACACTTGATTACTTCATGCATACATACTATAACACTGGAAGGAGTTTATTTAGGGTTAATATAATAGCTCTTCTCTAACCTTACAGAATGTAATAGTAAGTAATTTGAGTCTTTTACTTTAGCCTTGTATTTCTGCCTGATCGCTGTTTTATTAGATGGATCGTGAGGAATAAAAGTGTTAACTAACTTAACAGTTTCATTATGACATTACTATATTTAAGAAGGATACCAAGTGAATTTGTTTTAATATTGAGAGGTGTAATTCTATCTATCACATAAGGCACATTGCCACTAATAGTTAATGTTTTGAAATAGTACATTATAGGTTCCTTGATCAGACCTTCACCATTACTATATGAATCACCATTTGAATTACATATACCTTCACATTAATCTTCTATTATAGTCTGTAGTTTGTATAAGTATATTATCATTACCGCTTAGTTTAATAGTCTGCATTAGCTTTTTACATCACGTAGTAGACTGTCTAACGTGTTTACTAACACAGACTGTTACCCAATTGACAGCAAGCTGTCTCCCACTACTCAGCATGTAACTTCACATCGTTGGACACTGAATGATACGTAGATGGATATAACACTCCCATTGGATTATTAGGGTGTGTGTCTGTCAGACGTAGTTCCGATTGGTTTAGCTATAAATTATGCATGTTTAAAAGGCAGCAGCATGCTCAGCCTCGGCTTGTTCATTATTCATTGTCATTCAACATTGAGAAAGGCCGGGTAATGGCCAAAACACATTTGTTGTTTTTAAAACCATGTTAGTCACTCCTGTCACCTGAAGCCGACGCTTCCAGTTATCGGACAGGAAACAGGTGAGTGACTCACTGTTTTGCACTGTGTGGATTTATTGTTATTATGGTCAGGGTTTTGTATCGCTGCTTTTAGTGAAATGTTACGATTAAAGTTTATTTTTAACGGGGGGCGGGGCCTATGCTTGGAGCGGCAGGACGTGTCTCAATGAAGCTCCTGCTTATATTATATTAAACTAGGCTTTATTCCAGCATAACCTCAACTCTTGAGAAGAAATAATGGATTACCTGCTATGTTAGAGATAAGGAACCGATATTGACAGCCCTGACCTATGTTCTCTAAGTGAGTAGCGCATAACCTTGGCTAGTTGGGCCTTACTGGGCCTGTGGGCGAGGAACTGTGTGTCTGCGGCTTCCGCATATACCCCCATAGACCTATGGGTCAAAAAGTACATAGATACTCTTGACTATTTAAAATAGCTACAATACGGAGCTTTATTCTGGGCTAATCGCTTTTTTATATAATGGCGAGCGCAACACAAGTCATCTTGGAGGAGGTGGACCGCCTCCTGCACTATCACCTCATAGAATTTTGCACGCAGCTTCAGCTGGAGTGGGGATCAGTCTGCCATGCTGCTGTTTTTTTTTATCACCAAGTAGCTGGCCCAGATCATTTGCATGCGCAACAGTACGCTGTTAAGGCACCCCTGGAAATGAGATCTCAGGCGGAGGATAACACGTGGCCCTCCGAGAATCAGGAGAGTCAGGCTTCCCTTAACTATGTGCTCGGCAACGCGGTAGGAATTGCAGCGGACCAGCAGGCTGAATGGCAACCCTCACAAGGCTCCGAGTTACAACACGACTCCCGTGCCACTGATGAGAGCAAGTTCAGGGGGAGAGGCAGTATGGACTTGGCTGGGAAACTACAGATCCGTTCAACACGTAAGATGGAGCTCTTGGATTAGCTGGATGGGCAATGGATGTCAATGCTATCATTGTTTGTGGGACATTTCACTGCTGAGTCTCATTTACATTGGCACTCTAGCATAGGTTGGCAAGTTTCTAACACAGAACATATTGCCCCTGCTAACGTTTGTAGTACCGACAGACAAGGTGTGGGCTGAAGTAAGAAATAAGACCCAGGATTGATTTGTTATGCCATACAGACTACCACTTCCTGGGTAACTAGAGTAACTGTTTATTAAATCCTGAGAAAAACTGCTACTTAAATGAGGACATTGAAGTCTGAGAATCCATTGGTGGCTAAAGTTTATTTACATCTTTATAGATAATGTGTGTTTACTGTTAAATTGCTTATACTAAGGACTGTTCATATACCTCTGCTTGGTGTCCTCATGTAGGGCACTTATGCCTCAGAGTCTCTAATGTCATTTAGACTAGATGGAATCCTATGGTTTAATAATAAGTTGAAATACTTTAATTACATAAACATTCCAATACTTTATTTCTACAAATGTTATATCTAGTACATGTAAACAGAGTTCTCATTCAGATCCTATAAGAGTCAAATACTACATATATATCTGATTGTTTGGCTTTTCTTTAAATTTGATTCTATTGCCATTTACATATTTAACGCTGTACGATCAGTGTGTATTTTATGATAAGAGTGTTCTACTAGACAGGCAGCACGCTGCTAGACAAATCTGTGAGAGATAGGCTATCAAGCCATACACAGAGATTTATTCTGAATGTACTTTAGGCACTAGTTTGCATATATGATAGTTTGCCCTTTTTTCTATTTTTTTTTTATTTATCCCTATTGCCATATATATATTTTATGCCGCATGCTCAGTATGCATTTTATGTTAAGAATGCTATATTAGACAGGCAGCTTGCTACTGGACAAATTTGGGAGAATTAGCATATTAAGCCCTACGCAGAGACTACCTGGGTTAATGCAAATGTGCTTTTAGTATTAGTTAGCCTGTGTGTTCAACATATATGTTTTGTTAAAGAATGCTATTATGTACACTGTGTTTTGTTCTTTTTTAGCTGATGGAGTGCCTTTAGTTACATAGTGTGCATGCTAGATGTTCTGGTCTGTTTTTAAGCTGGCACATTCTGGGTTTTCTATGCTGAATTGGAGTTCAGGTTAGGCAGGACTGAACACCTTCTACCCTTTTTATTAGACCTTTAATTCGGAATGGACAGCTCTTTCTCTGTGCTTTCTAGGCACTTATTAGCCAACATTAGGTACAATCTGCTAGTTTATTGCTGGGCTGTCTGCGGCCGAGGCAGCTTAGCAAGCACGCCATGTTTGTACTGATAAAGCCATATTTAGAGATATTTTAAATACAAAGCTACAATACAGTTTCATAGACCACCTATATTAAGGTGAATAATAGCATTATAGTGCTAATTATGTCTCTCTAAGTTGCATTATACGTATCTACTGTCCCAATTGAGGTACCTATACTATTCATTCTATGCTTTCCTATAAAGGTAACTCAGCGTTCAATATATATACTCAACTGGTTCATTTAGTGTTCTTGGCTGCTATAGCTATAGTCCCTTTCTGTTTGTGCGGATAGAGCTAAAACAGTTTTATTATAATACCTAATTTGCCTTCAAGCTGATTGGTCTTGAGTGAGTAATTTTCACATCTTATTTGATTAGCCCTAGCGGACAAGCATTCATGATCCTCATATAGCTCTGTTTCCCCCATTATATTACTTAGTACTTACTGGTTAAGTATAGGGACACAGATCCCATAAGCAAATCCCTGCATTAAGTTTAAGTGTGATTACCCATAGAAGTTATCAACATATCCCCTTGTACCCCTTAAAAGTTAAACGAGGTATTTTTCTATAGGTTCTTTTCTCAAGTTCGGGCATGTCAATAGGCAAAGCAAAATACTGTGGTAAAAGCGTTGCTATATTTAAATTTGCTACTGAAAATATGTTAAATTTGAGCAGTCATGGTATTTACTGTTGGACTACAATATTTTATAGTCATTATACAGATTATTGTTTGATATGCATTTCTGTTTGTTGATGCTGATCCTATATTTTATTGTAGCAGGATTCTTGAGATAAGTGAATCTTTAATGTATGATATGTGTTTTGAAAAAACCTCAATAAAAAATATATTTAAAAATAAAAAAAAATAATAAAAAAAAAAAGTTTATTTTTACGTTGTTTATCCAGTGGCAGGAATGAGTGCTATTTAAGCCCCTGTCTATATCTCTCTTTGTAACTTCCCTTGTTAGTGTACTTTGTAACACTTTAGTTATGAGTTTTATGTAACAGTTTTGTTGCGTAAGACTCATAACTACTGCTCTCAGATGGCTGTACGGACCGTGTCGGTATAGGATGGAACGCAAGTTTTTTAGCCTCACCGCAAAACTCGTAATGGCAGTGCTATGGGAATCCCATGAAAAAACTTCATTTTTTCGAGTGCAGGACTGACGTTACTGGCTAAAAGGCTTGCGGTACTTACTGACAAGACTCGTAATGGCTGCGTTGCTGTTTTACTGGCTAAAAGGCTTGCGGTACATACTGACAAGACTCGTAATGGCTGCGTTGCTGTTTTAACACTGAAACATGAACGCAAAACCCGTAATCTACCTGTAATAGATATCTGTAACATAATAACATACGTAGTAGATGAGGTTAAAAAAAGACAGAAGTCTAATTGCTTCAACCTGTACAAATCTTAATTTACCTACAATAAAAGCTCCAGTTGATCTTAAATTAATCCAATTAAAAGGTGAACCATTTAACACCAGAAATCATATCCCTGAATTCTGTTTCTAGCCAGAAATATACATCTAAACCATTTAAATGCGTCTAAGGTATTGGCATTTACTACCTCCTTAGGTGATGAGTTCCACAATTGAATTGCTTTTACAATTGAATTGCTCTTGATGGAGATTCAATCTCCTTTCCTCCAGCCTTAAATTGTGACCTCTTGTCACAAACATTTTGTTTAATTAACAGAGCTTTTGCCATCTTTTTATATGGGCCTTGAATAAATTTATATAAAGTAATCATGTCACCTCTCAAGCTCCTTTTGTCTAGACCCAGTTTGGCTAACCTCACCTCATAGCTTAAATTCTCCATTCCCCTTATTATTTTTGTTGCGCTTTTATGAACTTTTTCTAAGTCTGCAATGTCTTTTTTAGCACTTGGTCCCCAGAACTGCACTCAGTACTCAAGGTGAGGTCTTACCAGGGATTTATATATTGACAGAATTATGCTTTTGTCCCTTGCATCAATGCCTCTTTTAATGCATGTTAGTATCTTATTAGCCTTAGAAGTCACTGCCCTGCATTGTGCACCCATCTTTAGCTTGTTATCTATAAGTACTATCAAATCCCTTTCTTCCTTGTTGCTAAGTCTAGTCCCATTTAAATAACAGGTTGCTTGTTTAGTTTTAATTCCAAAATGTAGAACCATACATTTTCCAGTATTAAATCTTATTTTCCATTTACCTGACCATTCTTTAATTTTTGTAAATCCCCTTGTTAGTAATTTAATCCTGCACTGACCTAATGATCTTACACAACTTTGTATCATCTACAAAAATATAGATGTTGCTATTTAATCCTTGCTCCAAGTCATTAATAAAAAATATTTTAAAAAGCAGGGCAAACTACTCCGCTGATTACCTTTGTCCAATCTGAGTATGATCCTTTTACAATTAATCGTTGCTCCCTGTCTTTTATCCAGTTATTTATCCATGAGCTAACATTTTCAACTATTCCCAGTCTCTTAATTTCGTACATTAATCTCTCGTGTGGCACTATATCAAATGCCTTTGCAAATTCCAACTTGCATCACTAAATGTCTTTCTGATATTTCATTGTGGATGTCTTCTTGCTACCTAAAGCTAAATTTCTCAAAAACACAGCTCCTTATTTGCTCCCTTCTTCCAAGAACCCTACCTCCCAACTCTCATTATTGATAATAATCATCACCCCAACCCCTCTTGTCCGATCACACTTAACTCAGATTTGTTATTCACTCCCGTTATCCATTCATTGGCCAATTTCTGCCATTTCCACCTTATAATTAAGTTAAAAATTAGCCACTTCCTCACATAACTAAGATTTTAATCTATTCTCTCAACATTTCCCACCTTGGCTATCGCAACCCTCAACTCTCTTGTCTGACTAGCTTCCGTCTATCCTCTTTACAATTCATAATGAATGCCAGGCTGATATTCCTTACATGTTGCTCCTGATCCGCTGAGCTTCTCTGCCAATTCTTTCACTGGCTTCCTCTAGACTCCTGGATAAAACACAAAATCCTGACCCACACATTCAAGGACCTCAATAACACTTACCTCCTATATTTCTGCCCTTTTCTCCAGATACTCACCCACCCACCCCCTTTGCTCTGCCCATGACCACCTTCTCTCTTGTAACCTCCTCACATTCCCATCTACAGGATTTCTCCAGATCGGTCCAAATCTTATGGAAATCTTTGCCTCACTCCACTAGAGTCTGTCTTTGTTTTTAAGTTTTAAACATCCCTTAAAGACTCTACTGATCAGGGATGTACACAGTCTATTCTAACCTTTCTTGCCCCAGTTCCTCTCATTTTTGCCAACTTTAGCACCCCCTTAGCTTGTAAGCTTATAAGCCCAGCCATCCTGCGTATAATCTTCTTGAAAGGTGATCTACAACAGTTGACAGTTCTTGGCAGGACCCTCTACACACTTATCTGGTCCATAATTTTCCTCTTAAATGTAACTTTTGTATGTTATACCTATGTTTACACTACTGTGGAATTTGCTGAAGCTCTTCAAATAAACTATAATAACAATGATGATATGTCAACATTAACATTCTTAAGAGAAAATCTCAGACATGGCTAAGCATCTTAGCAGAAAGATATTAATACATTAGAATATCAGGGTATATATTTTGCTCTGTCCCTGATGAAACGCCACTAGGGGGCGTGAAATGCGTCAGACGTTCATTCCGTGTCATACACTTTTTTTGCCTCTATGGAAAAATAAAGATTTTTTGAATTTCAATGCTAGTGCTGCCTTTCTTATATTTTTTGATTGCTGCTTATGGCAATAGATTCATTGCCTTCTAGGCTTAGCACCCAGTCACAGCGAGTACTTTTTTGCCCATACAAGACGAAGTTACTGCGACGTCTATGACATCATCTGTTTGAGCCACAGTCAACGCCGACCTGAGAATTTGGAGCGGCCGCTTCCACATGACCTATATATTTTGCTCCACTGGTATATAGGCATTCATTGTTACTTGACAAAGAGCCTCTCAGTTAAAACTTACAGCGGTATCTTGGTTTATATGGAAATTGTTAACAGTAATGATATCATGTTCATATTGTATCTAATTATTTATTAATCATTAAAGTTTTAATCCTACTATGACCCACTAATGCATATATAATAATAATTATGCAAATAATCATTTTTATAGGCCATATTGAATAATGTAGAGACGTACAATAATTATGATTTTCATTTTGAACACTGAAACTTTATGCTGTGGAATTACATAATTTTCTTTTAAAATCTATTATTTAACATTGATTATTATTGATAGTCATAACCTTTGTTAAAACCTTTTTTTTTATTAAGACAACAAGGATGTTTATAATTATTGACCAATAGACGACAAGTACACTACACCAAGTAGGCTGAGCCAAGCTTCTAAATACTCTGTATTCATCCTTCATCATCATTAATGAAGTCTTTGAGAAAGTTCCAGTTTATGGTTTAGAATGTTCAGCTCAGTAACTGGTTAGTACAAGAAAGGCTAAAAGAAGCTAAATTTCTCTATGCTTTGTTAGTGTCATCTTACATTATTAATATTTGGGATCCCAATAGGAGGCCTTAAAATGATGGTAAACTCTCCCCTTTACAAAAGCAGATCTGGAATGTTAGTGATATTTTGGATGGACCTTAATTCATCAGTTATAATGAAGATGCGCTGTAACTTACTTTTTAATGTAGATATAAAATTCAAATACCCTGCTCTCCGCCACCCACTTCAAAAGTCAATTTTCTGTGAGCTAACTGTCTGAACTGTTCTCCAATCAGCGCTCTCCCCTTTGGGTTCCTTTTGTTGTAGCTAGAGTGCTGATTGGACAACAATTCAAACCTTAAGCTCACATAAAAATGTACTTTTGAAGTGGGCGGCAGAGCAAGGGGTATTTGAATTTCATATCTATATTTAAAAGTAAGTTATAGTGCATATTTGTTACAACTGATGGATTAAACTCCATCTAAAATGTCACTAACATTCCGGGTCTGGTTTTATAAAGGATAGAGTTTACGATCACATTAGGATGTGGAGCATCAAATGAAAAATGCCAATATCACCCTTCATTGCTATATAGGCTCCTTTGTTAGAACCCAAATTGTAAAATCTAGAACTGCCCTTGGCACATGCTGTCACAACAGTATACACATACTTTTTTGTTGGTCCTAGATGTTTAAATTCCAAAATTTAAATAATCTTTTTAATGATCTGCGCTTATCAGGTACTTCAAAATAACTGCCAGGAATCCGGTATAGAAATGATCTTGACTTATATTTAGTAATGTGCTATAAACTTAACAGTTTATAGATTTTTTAAAATAGATAATAAGTTATTTGGGATTTTTAATTAAATAGAGTTTATTTGAAATGTTCTATAAAATGTAACAATCAATGTATAACTATAGCAAACCATAAGGAAAAACTAGTGTAGAAACAATGACAACTTCCGCTTTTAAACTTACCTGTATTTAAGGTTTTAACTTGTTCAAATTGTATCCATTGTTTTTATGCCTGAGGAAAAGACCAGACATTGGTCTAGAAACGCGTAGCAATTCTTATATGGATTAAAGATTTCTATTTTATCTTACGGAAGTTGTCTTATGCTTTCATTGATCCATCCTGGAAAGGTGTTTTATCCCAAAACCTACCGCAGTCTAATTTCCAGAAATCTTCACTCCTAGGACCAGAGGAGCTTTGCCGCTCGCACATTTTGCTTCACATTGCCTTTGTCTCACTGCCCGACTCCACGAGAGTTATATGGTTTGTGCACAGACTTGATTGTTTTTCAATATTCAGCGCACCCCGCTCTCGGTTCCCCTCGGGGTTCCTTGCTTGTGAAGGCGATATGGTTGCGTTGAGCTCCATACGTCACCGAAATCAAGCGCTGCTTTTACGTGCTCATGCACGATTTCCCCATAGACATCAATGGGGAGAGCCGTCAAAAACAATGTCTAACACCTGCGATTGCGGAATGAAAAGCTCTGTAATGCAGCCCCATTGATGTCTATGGGGAAATAAATAATTATGTTTAAACCTAACACCCTAACATAAACCCCGAGTCTAAACACCCCTAATCTTCTGCCCCCGACATCGCCGCCATCTACATACAGTTATTAACCCCTAATCTGCCACCCCCGATATCGCCACCACCTACATACAGTTATTAACCCCTAATCTGCCACCCCCCAACTTCGCCGCCACCTACTTAAAACTATTAACCCCTAATCTGCCGCTACCGATGTTGCCGCCACTATACTAAAGTTATTAACCCCTAAACCTCTGGCCTCCCACATCACTACCACTATATAAATCCAAAAAACCCTAAACCTAACCCTAACCCTAATGTAACCCTAATGTAACCCTAAGCCTAACACCCCCTAACTTTAACATAATTAAAATACAGCTAAACTAAAGTTACAATTATTAACTAAATAATAACTATTTAAAACTTAATACAAACTTACCTGTAAAATAAAACCTAAGCTAGCTTAACTAATAGTTATATTGTAGCTAGCTTAGGTTTTTTTTTAACTAGGTAGACTAGTTAGTAAATAGTTATTAACTATTTACTAACTACCTAATTAAAATAAATACAAACTTACCTGTCAAATAAAACCTAACCTGCCTTACACTAAAACCTAGCATTACAAAAAAAAATAAACACTAAAATTACTAAAAATAAAAATAACTAAATTACATAAAAAAACAAACACTAAATTACAAAAAATAAGAAACAAATTATCAAAAATAAAAAATAATTACACCTAATCTAATAGCCCTTTTAAAATAAAAAAGCCCTCCCAAAATAAAAAAAAACCCTAGCCTAAAATTAAAATGGCCTTTTGTGGGGCATTGCCCCAAAGATAACCGCTTTTTACCTGTAAAAAAACAACCCCCCCCAACATTAAAACCCACCACCCCCACAACCAACCCCCCCAAATAAAATAACTATCTTAAAAAACCTAAGCTCCCCATTGCCATGAAAAAGGCATTTGTATGGACATTGCCCTTAAAAGTGCAGTTAGCTCTTTTACATGCCCAGACCCTAAACTAAAAATAAAACCCACCCAAAAAACTTTAAAAAAAACCTAACACTAACCACCGATGATCCACTTACAGTTCTTGAAGTCCCGCTTAAAGGATCCATCCAGCCAGCCAAATCCTCATCCAGGCGGCAAGAAGTCTTCATCCGGGCGGCCAGAAGTCTTCATCCAGACGGCATCTTCTATCTTCATCCATCCAGCATGGAGCATGTCCATCCTGAAGACATCCAGCGCGGAGCATCCTCTTCATACGTTCTCCACCGTACACTGGAACTTCAATGCAAGTGACGTAATCCAAGATGGCGTCCCTTGCATTCCTATTGGCTGAAATATTTCAATCAGCCAATAAGATTAGAGCTGCTAAAATCCTATTGGCTGTTCCAATCAGCCAATAGGATGAGAGCTCAATCTTATTGGCTGATTGGAACAGCTAATAGGAATTTTAGCAACTCTAATCCTATTGCCTGATTTAAATCTTTCAGCCAATAAGAATGCAAGGAACGCCATCTTGGATGATGTCACTTGCATTGAAGTTCCAGTGTAAGGCGGAGAGCATATGAAGAGGATGCTCCGCGCCAGATGTCTTCAGGATAGGTCTATTCCGTGCCAGCTGGATGAAGACAGAAGATGCCGTCTGGATGAAGACGTCTTGCCGTCTGGATGAGGACTTCGCCGGCTGGATGAAGATCGAAGAGGCTGCCTGGATGAAGACTTCTTGCCACATGGATGATGACTTCGCAGCCTAGATGGATCCTTCAAGCGAGACTTCAATAACTGTAAGTGGATCGTCTGGGGTTAGTGTTAGGTTTTTTTGGGTGGGTTTTATTTTTAGTTTAGGATCTGGGCATGTAAAAGAGATAAATGCCCTTTTAAGGGCAATGCCCATACAAATGCCCTTTTTAGGGCAATGGGGAGCTTAGGTTTTTTTAGCTACGATTACGGCCAGAAGGGCTGAAACGTGTCAGCAGTTAGTTCTTTGTGTTTATTCCTAAGGCACCCAACATGTCACTCATTGTTATTCGCTTCTTATTGAAGTTGGTATGAACTGTCAATAAAAGCTGTTTTATCTGCAAGGATCGCTGGTGCAACTTATTTCACTTGTTGTTTGGTATATTTCATTACCTGCTCATGGATTAATGTTATTTGTCATCATAAATATTAAATTAATTCCATGAATTAATCTGTCATGTTTTACTTTCACATATCTTGCTTCCAAAAAGGTTTTGTAAATCCTAATGGAAACCTACATAAATAGACTGCTATATACATGTATTTTTTTGTCTTTTTTACTCACATTTTCACAATATTTTTACTTTTATTTGATTTGATGGTTTCACTTGGCTATTGAAATAGCTTTAAAAGGGATAAAAAAAAGCTTGGGCTTCAATACAATATTTTTGGTAAGTATTACATTTGACATTTGGCTACAGAATAGCTATGCCAGCAAGAGGAAGCAGCACAAATCATCCTCCCAGTGAGTATTGCAGAAAGAGAGTCCAGTCCTTTTGAAAAGGTTGTATTATAGCATATTTGAATGCAATGACCTCTTATCAGCTGCTTGGTTGAGTCCATTGTACTTTTAATAAAGAAAGCCTTTTGATATGTAAGCTTGTAAGCTTTAAAAAATAAAAAATAAACTAAGCGATTTTATACAGTTCTTGGAGGTATGAAGTGAAGTTAAAGGGTAGACAATTCAGAACTAATTCTTAAAAACAATACATTAAACTTTGGTAGATATATAAAATGGCATATGGATGAAATCAGTATTCAGTTATGATTTGAAAAGATTAGAATGATCTATTATTAAAATATAAGTTTTTGTTACATATTTATTACATTTTATAACTTTTTCCATTGATAATATTTCTCTGCCAAGATTATATGTATTTAAAGATTTATAACATGCCCTTCTTTACATATTTATACCAATGTTTCATTTGCCTATACATTTTCTATATAGTTCTGGTTACTTCATCAACATTGCCATATTTTACATGATGTTTCAAATATATTATTATAAACAATATATAATGTTATATATGTTATTATATATAACAATATATAATATAACCAAGAGGTAGGGTATGCCAGCTAGCCCTCCTCACATACCCTACCTCTTGGTTCCTGTTTTTATATTGTTTTTTAATAAACCATTTTTACCTTTTTAATTGGAACCTTGCATTGCCTATTTATACCAATCACTTCCACTGGGAGTATTAAGCTTGGAGAATCTGGGGTTCCTGCTTCCTGGAGACCAGTCAGCTGGGTTGCTGTATAAATACCCAGTCCGCTCCTGATAGCATTGTCTGATAGTCTGCTCAGATGAAATGTGAGTACCCTATATCAGGGGTTTCTTTGTGTTCATATTTTGTTTGCTATTGATATATACAGGTGCCTCTTTCTGTTTCTCTATATCCTGCTTTAGATCACCCGACACCATGGTGTGAGAAGAGTGCTCCCAACATCAGTGACCTTTGTATCTACACCGGAGGAGCTCACTTCTCTGACAATAAACTGTCCTACTACTCTTCATATTGGGACATTAGTTCATGAAGGTTTTCACCTTAAGAATTATATATATTTGCATTTAATTGTCACAAGCATATTTGTATATACCAGCACGAATTTATGAACATATTTGCATATACATTTTTCTACATATACTGATACTATTTTGCATAATGTTTATATATCTGCTCTGATTTGAGCAATTCATACTCATCAGCCCGGGTTGGCTGCCCTTTACCTTTAGCGCCCCCTATTAGGAGCATGCCTTCATTAGCCTCTCCTGTATAATAGAAATGGAACAAAAGTACCTATGACAAATATTTAGCCAAACACATTGTTCCCAGGGATTTAAGAGTGAGACTATTTCCTTCATTTGCATTTCACATTGAATCATACAAAGATTGGTGGGAACAGGCAGAGTACTGGTAGCCATACTCTCAGAGTATGAGAATGAGGTAATGGTTGAGCTAGACAAATAAATCAGTGAATAGAACACTAAACTCAATAAATTTGAATCACTAGAAAAATTTAAAAACACTTCTATAACACTAAGGCAAGAACAAGACAAAAAGGAATCTGAAATAATACAGACGAAACGTGCAAAAATTAAGAGGGACATTAAGGATTTTGAAAAGGGCAGAGTGTTCACCTGGGATGACGAACTACCTAGACAAAGACAACCCAATTCTGTACCACCAACAAAGCCATACACAACTTCTGATAATGACTCCTCTGCTGTAGAGGATAGCGACAACAAAGCCTCTGGTTCCTCTGACAACACACAACAGAGTTCTTTTTTAGACAGAACAAAAAAGTGCCCACAAACAAACAGACAAAAGTAAAAACAAGGAGGGGGGAAGCATTTAGGGACAGAGCAAGGTGGGGGTACAGACCCAACAACCAACACAGGAGATGGGAAGATTGGTCCAGGAGAATGAGGTGGTAAATCTTGAAAATAATGATATCCAGATAATTAATCTTTCTAAAAGAATACTTAACCCTAATCATATCAAGGTACTTTCAAAGGATCTGTCCTTTTCATCTACTCCCACCATTGATCAATTTTCCTTAATCAAATATTTACATTTATTTTGTCATAAACTCATCATAAAGAAAATGTATTGTAAACATGACGTACTGAGTGTACTGATTTACAAACACTTGACATACTCACATAGTCAGGTATAACTCATTATACAATCTGACACTCTGTTATAACCTGTCTATTACCTACTGTATCAACTCAATATGTACTTTTGCATTTCTGAAATGGCCATCACTACAGGGAGTGCAGAATTATTAGGCAAATGAGTATTTTGACCACATCATCCTCTTTATGCATGTTGTCTTACTCCAAGCTGTATAGGCTCGAAAGCCTACTACCAATTAAGCATATTTGGTGATGTGCATCTCTGTAATGAGAAGGGGTGTGGTCTAATGACATCAACACCCTATATCAGGTGTGCATAATTATTAGGCAACTTCCTTTCCTTTGGCAAAATGGGTCAAAAGAAGGACTTGACAGGCTCAGAAAAGTCAAAAATAGTGAGATATCTTGCAGAGGGATGCAGCACTCTTAAAATTGCAAAGCTTCTGAAGCGTGATCATCGAACAATCAAGCGTTTCATTCAAAATAGTCAACAGGGTCGCAAGAAGCGTGTGGAAAAACCAAAGCACAAAATAACTGCCCATGAACTGAGAAAAGTCAAGCGTGCAGCTGCCAAGATGCCACTTGCCACCAGTTTGGCCATATTTCAGAGCTGCAACATCACTGGAGTGCCCAAAAGCACAAGGTGTGCAATACTCAGAGACATGGCCAAGGTAAGAAAGGCTGAAAGACGACCACCACTGAACAAGACACACAAGCTGAAACGTCAAGACTGGGCCAAGAAATATCTCAAGACTGATTTCTCCAACATAGGTGTGTCCGGTCCACGGCGTCATCCTTACTTGTGGGATATTCTCTTCCCCAACAGGAAATGGCAAAGAGCCCAGCAAAGCTGGTCACATGATCCCTCCTAGGCTCCGCCTACCCCAGTCATTCTCTTTGCCGTTGTACAGGCAACATCTCCACGGAGATGGCTTAGAGTTTTTTAGTGTTTAACTGTAGTTTTTATTATTCAATCAAGAGTTTTTTATTTTGAAATAGTGCTGGTATGTACTATTTACTCAGAAACAGAAAAGAGATGAAGATTTCTGTTTGTATGAGGAAAATGATTTTAGCAACCGTCACTAAAATCCATGGCTGTTCCACACAGGACTGTTGAGAGCAATTAACTTCAGTTGGGGGAACAGTGAGCAGTCTCTTGCTGCTTGAGGTATGACACATTCTAACAAGACGATGTAATGCTGGAAGCTGTCATTTTCCCTCTGGGATCCGGTAAGCCATGTTTATTACGATTGTAAATAAGGGCTTCAAAAAGGGCTTATTAAGACTGTAGACTTTTTTTTTGGGCTAAATCGATTGATTATTAACACATATTTAGCCTTGAGGAATCATTTTATCTGGGTATTTTGATATAATAATATCGGCAGGCACTGTTTTAGACACCTTATTCTTTAGGGGCTTTCCCAAAGCATAGGCAGAGCCTCATTTTCGCGCCGGTGTTGCGCACTTGTTTTTGAGAGGCATGGCATGCAGTCGCATGTGAGAGGAGCTCTGATACTTAGAAAAGACTTTCTGAAGGCGTCATTTGGTATCGTATTCCCCTTGGGGCTTGGTTGGGTCTCAGCAAAGCAGATACCAGGGACTGTAAAGGGGTTAAAGTTCAAAACGGCTCCGGTTCCGTTATTTTAAGGGTTAAAGCTTCCAAATTTGGTGTGCAATACTTTTAAGGCTTTAAGACACTGTGGTGAAAATTTGGTAAATTTTGAACAATTCCTTCATGTTTTTTCGCATTTGCAGTAATAAAGTGTGTTCAGTTTAAAATTTAAAGTGACAGTAACGGTTTTATTTTAAAACGTTTTTTGTACTTGTTATCAAGTTTATGCCTGTTTAACATGTCTGAACTACCAGATAGACTGTGTTCTGAATGTGGGGAAGCCAGAATTCCTATTCATTTAAATAAATGTGATTTATATGACAATGATGCCCAAGATGATTCCTCAAGTGAGGGGAGTAAGCATGGTACTGCATCATTCCCTCCTTCGTCTACACGAGCCTTGCCCACTCAGGAGGCCCCTAGTACATCTAGCGCGCCAATACTCCTTACTATGCAACAATTAACGGCTGTAATGGATAATTCTGTCAAAAACATTTTAGCCAAAATGAACACTTATCAGCGTAAGCGCGACTGCTCTGTTTTAGATACTGAAGAGCATGACGACGCTGATATTAATATTTCTGAAGGGCCCCTAACTCAGTCTGATGGGGCCAGGGAGGTTTTGTCTGAGGGAGAAATTACTGATTCAGGGAACATTTCTCAACAAGCTGAACCTGATGTGATTGCATTTAAATTTAAGTTGGAACATCTCCGCATTCTGCTTAAGGAGGTATTATCCACTCTGGATGATTGTGACAAGTTGGTCATCCCAGAGAAACTATGTAAAATGGACAAGTTCCTAGAGGTGCCGGGGCTCCCAGAAGCTTTTCCTATACCCAAGCGGGTGGCGGTCATTGTTAATAAAGAATGGGAAAGGCCCGGTATTCCTTTCGTCCCTCCCCCCATATTTAAAAAATTGTTTCCTATGGTCGACCCCAGAAAGGACTTATGGCAGACAGTCCCCAAGGTCGAGGGAGCGGTTTCCACTTTAAACAAACGCACCACTATACCCATAGAGGATAGTTGTGCTTTCAAAGATCCTATGGATAAAAAATTAGAAGGTTTGCTTAAAAAGATGTTTGTTCAGCAGGGTTACCTTCTACAACCAATTTCATGCATTGTCCCTGTCGCTACAGCCGCATGTTTCTGGTTCGATGAGCTGATAAAGGCGGTCGACAGTGATTCTCCTCCTTATGAGGAGATTATGGACAGAATCAATGCTCTCAAATTGGCTAATTCTTTCACCCTAGACGCCACTTTGCAATTGGCTAGGTTAGCGGCTAAGAATTCTGGGTTTGCTATTGTGGCGCGCAGAGCGCTTTGGTTGAAATCTTGGTCGGCTGATGCGTCTTCCAAGAACAAGCTACTTAACATTCCTTTCAAGGGGAAAACGCTGTTTGGCCCTGACTTGAAAGAGATTATCTCGGATATCACTGGGGGTAAGGGCCACGCCCTTCCTCAGGATCGGCCTTTCAAGGCAAAAAATAAACCTAATTTTCGTCCCTTTCGTAGAAACGGACCAGCCCAAAGTGCTACGTCCTCTAAGCAAGAGGGTAATACTTCTCAAGCCAAGCCAGCTTGGAGACCAATGCAAGGCTGGAACAAGGGAAAGCAGGCCAAGAAACCTGCCACTGCTACCAAGACAGCATGAAATATTGGCCCCCGATCCGGGACCGGATCTGGTGGGGGGCAGACTCTCTCTCTTCTCTCAGGCTTGGGCAAGAGATGTTCTGGATCCTTGGGCGCTAGAAATAGTCTCCCAAGGTTATCTTCTGGAATTCAAGGGACTTCCCCCAAGGGGGAGGTTCCACAGGTCTCAGTTGTCTTCAGACCACATAAAAAGACAGGCATTCTTACATTGTGTAGAAGACCTGTTAAAAATGGGAGTGATTCATCCCGTTCCATTAAGAGAACAAGGGATGGGGTTCTACTCCAATCTGTTTATAGTTCCCAAAAAAGAGGGAACGTTCAGACCAATCTTAGATCTCAAGATCTTAAACAAGTTTCTCAAGGTTCCATCGTTCAAGATGGAAACCATTCGAACTATTCTTCCTTCCATCCAGGAAGGTCAATTCATGACCACGGTGGATTTAAAGGATGCGTATCTACATATTCCTATCCACAAGGAACATCATCGGTTCCTGAGGTTTGCATTCCTGGACAAACATTACCAGTTTGTGGCGCTTCCTTTCGGATTAGCCACTGCTCCAAGGATTTTCTCAAAGGTACTAGGGTCCCTTCTAGCTGTGCTAAGACCAAGGGGCATTGCTGTAGTACCTTACTTGGACGACATTCTGATTCAAGCGTCGTCCCTTCCTCAAGCAAAGGCTCACACGGACATTGTCCTGGCCTTTCTCAGATCTCACGGATGGAAAGTGAACGTGGAAAAGAGTTCTCTATCTCCGTCAACAAGGGTTCCCTTCTTGGGAACAATAATAGACTCCTTAGAAATGAGGATTTTTCTGACAGAGGCCAGAAAAACAAAACTTCTAGACTCTTGTCGGATACTCCATTCCGTTCCTCTTCCTTCCATAGCTCAGTGCATGGAAGTGATCGGGTTGATGGTAGCGGCAATGGACATAGTTCCTTTTGCACGCATTCATCTAAGACCATTACAACTGTGCATGCTCAGTCAGTGGAATGGGGACTATACAGACTTGTCTCCGAAGATACAAGTAAATCAGAGGACCAGAGACTCACTCCGTTGGTGGCTGTCCCTGGACAACCTGTCACGAGGGATGACATTCCGCAGACCAGAGTGGGTCATTGTCACGACCGACGCCAGTCTGATGGGCTGGGGCGCGGTCTGGGGATCCCTGAAAGCTCAGGGTCTTTGGTCTCGGGAAGAATCTCTTCTACCGATAAATATTCTGGAACTGAGAGCGATATTCAATGCTCTCAAGGCTTGGCCTCAGCTTGCGAGGGCCAAGTTCATACGGTTTCAATGACAACTGTTGCGTACATCAACCATCAGGGGGGAACAAGGAGTTCCCTGGCGATGGAAGAAGTGACCAAAATCATTCTATGGGCGGAGTCTCACTCCTGCCACCTGTCTGCTATCCACATCCCAGGAGTGGAAAATTGGGAAGCGGATTTTCTGAGTCGTCAGACATTGCATCCGGGGGAGTGGGAACTCCATCCGGAAATCTTTGCCCAAGTCACTCAGCTGTGGGGCATTCCAGACATGGATCTGATGGCCTCTCATCAGAACTTCAAAGTTCCTTGCTACGGGTCCAGATCCAGGGATCCCAAGGCGGCTCTAGTGGATGCACTAGTAGCACCTTGGACCTTCAAACTAGCTTATGTGTTCCCGCCGTTTCCTCTCATCCCCAGGCTGGTAGCCAGGATCAATCAGGAGAGGGCGTCGGTGATCTTGATAGCTCCTGCGTGGCCACGCAGGACTTGGTACGCAGATCTGGTGAATATGTCATCGGCTCCTCCTTGGAAGCTACCTTTGAGACGAGACCTTCTTGTTCAGGGTCCGTTCGAACATCCGAATCTGGTTTCACTGCAGCTGACTGCTTGGAGATTGAACGCTTGATCTTATCGAAGCGAGGATTCTCAGATTCTGTTATCGATACTCTTGTTCAGGCCAGAAAGCCTGTAACTAGAAAGATTTACCACAAAATTTGGAAAAAATATATCTGTTGGTGTGAATCTAAAGGATTCCCTTGGGACAAGGTTAAGATTCCTAGGATTCTATCCTTCCTTCAAGAAGGATTGGAAAAAGGATTATCTGCAAGTTCCCTGAAGGGACAGATTTCTGCCTTGTCTGTGTTACTTCACAAAAAGCTGGCCGCTGTGCCAGATGTTCAAGCCTTTGTTCAGGCTCTGGTTAGAATTAAGCCTGTTTACAAACCTTTGACTCCTCCTTGGAGTCTCAATTTAGTTCTTTCAGTTCTTCAGGGGGTTCCGTTTGAACCCTTGCATTCCGTTGATATTAAGTTATTATCTTGGAAAGTTTTGTTTTTAGTTGCAATTTCTTCTGCTAGAAGAGTTTCAGAATTATCTGCTCTGCAGTGTTCTCCTCCTTATCTGGTGTTATATGCAGATAAGGTGGTTTTCGTACTAAACCTGGTTTTCTTCCAAAAGTTGTTTCTAACAAAAACATTAACCAGGAGATTATCGTACCTTCTCTGTGTCCGAAACCAGTTTCAAAGAAGGAACGTTTGTTGCACAATTTGGATGTTGTTCGCGCTCTAAAATTCTATTTAGATGCTACAAAGGATTTTAGACAAACATCTTCCTTGTTTGTTGTTTATTCTGGTAAAAGGAGAGGTCAAAAAGCAACTTCTACCTCTCTCTCTTTTTGGATTAAAAGCATCATCAGATTGGCTTACGAGACTGCCGGACGGCAGCCTCCCGAAAGAATCACAGCTCATTCCACTAGGGCTGTGGCTTCCACATGGGCCTTCAAGAACGAGGCTTCTGTTGATCAGATATGTAGGGCAGCGACTTGGTCTTCACTGCACACTTTTACCAAATTTTACAAGTTTGATACTTTTGCTTCTTCTGAGGCTATTTTTGGGAGAAAGGTTTTGCAAGCCGTGGTGCCTTCCATTTAGGTGACCTGATTTGCTCCCTCCCTTCATCCGTGTCCTAAAGCTTTGGTATTGGTTCCCACAAGTAAGGATGACGCCGTGGACCGGACACACCTATGTTGGAGAAAACAGAATTTATGTTTACCTGATAAATTACTTTCTCCAACGGTGTGTCCGGTCCACGGCCCGCCCTGGTTTTTTTAATCAGGTCTGATAATTTATTTTCTTTAACTACAGTCACCACGGTACCATATGGTTTCTCCTATGCAAATATTCCTCCTTAACGTCGGTCGAATGACTGGGGTAGGCGGAGCCTAGGAGGGATCATGTGACCAGCTTTGCTGGGCTCTTTGCCATTTCCTGTTGGGGAAGAGAATATCCCACAAGTAAGGATGACGCCGTGGACCGGACACACCGTTGGAGAAAGTAATTTATCAGGTAAACATAAATTCTGTTTTTTCTAAGGTTTTATGGACTGATGAAATGAGAGTGAGTCTTGATGGGCCAGATGGATGGGCCCGTGGCTGGATTGGTAAAGGGCAGAGAGCTCCAGTCCGACTCAGACGCCAGCAAGGTGGAGGTGGAGTACTGGTTTGGGCTGGTATCATCAAAGATGAGCTTGTGGGGCCTTTTCGGGTTGAGGATGGAGTCAAGCTCAACTCCCAGTCCTACTGCCAGTTTCTGGAAGACACCTTCTTCAAGCAGTGGTAAAAATAAATAATTGAAATGGGCATATATTTGTTTTTTGTTAAGTTGCCTAATAATTATGCACAGTAATAGTCACCTGCACACACAGATATCCCCCTAAAATAGCTATAACTAAAAACAAACTAAAAACTACTTCCAAAACTATTCAGCTTTGATATTAATGAGTTTTTTGGGTTCATTGAGAACATGGTTGTTGTTCAATAATAAAATTAATCCTCAAAAATACAACTTGCCTAATAATTCTGCACTCCCTGTATACATGATTATATTTGGGGAGATTACATTATCTTATCCCCTATTTATACTGTTAAAGTAAGCAACTTCTATCTCAATATACTATGTGAATACTATGAATTATATAATGATGCTGTGACAAGATTAGTGGTGTCCACTGGGTACCTACAGTATTAGGGTCTATTTGACCTATATCGCCATTCAAACTCGCCTGTTGCCATCTTATGAGTCATTGCTCTCACACCCGGTTTTTAACAATGATTTAGTAAAACACATTGTATTTTGTGTTTTCACGCTTAAACATACCCTCATACGTCCTGTGAGTGATTTTGACAATTTTAATTATTCACCCCGGCTTACGGCCAGTGCACTGTTTTCTTATTTATTTTTCGGTTGGTTTAATTCTGCTCAGTGATCATGCCTTTGTATTCTTAACGATCGATTTATATTCTAAGTGCACATATACTAACATTATCTGTGTTTACATAGTTGTGACTCACCTTTCCAGTCTACAACAAAGAGATTTGTTGGGCTCTGCAAGAGAGTCTGACACCATCAGTGTCATATACACTTGACCGATTAAACCAATTGGGTTCTTTATTTTCTGAATAGTTTGTTTGGTGGGTGTGCATCGCATACCCGTTATGGATTGGTAAGCTTTTCCTTTATAAGGTTAGATCCGACTGGTATCCTGTTCGCCTTTGACAAAGCTACTGTGAAATGCTCATCAGTCGACTTCTACCTGTTGTGAGCTGTTTAAAATAATATGTGTGTAATGTGTTCCACATATGCATTTGTACTCAGCAGGGCGCCTTCTCTAAAGTATTGTAACTTATTATTGATTATATGGGACTATATCCCAACTTCAATATGGTATGTACCTAGGTTATTTATACATTATTTAGTGTGTCTTCCTAATGTGTGAAAATTGCTCCACATTGGGCTTTTACTAGCTACCAGAGTGCTATTAGGGGACTCCTCCTTAGGCTTATATTCTTATAGTTATACTATATTTGGGACTGAGTCCCTGCCGATATCCTGGTATTTTGTTAACTATATAGAGGGTCACCCTATACTTCTCTGTTCACATTATAGTGACTGCTCATGCGTTGCAGACTCACACAGGTCTGATATGTGAAGTTTTTAATTGATTTTGTGTATGTTATGTTTGGTGTGTACTTGTTTCCGTTATTTACACAATTTGTGCCTTTTTGATTAAATAAAAATTATATTTTAAGTCTCAGTTTTATCCTATCCTTGTTCTAAAGTGAGTGCTTGACTGGTGCTTCTCTTTCTTTCCCTCATATAATATTATTATTTAGAACTTAGCACCCCGCACAATAATCTCTTTGTGGGTCTATAATTGGTATTCGGTGCTACACAAAACTACTTCTTATTTTTCATATCTCTGCAGTATGCATGTCAGAGTTATATATCATGGTAAAGAACTCTACAGGAAAATGTATTAAAAAAACATATATTTGTATTAACATTTTAATAAATAAGGTTGAAAACATATAGTCAAATCAAATAAGGGGTTATCATCATATAAATTAGGGCCTTTGGGTATAGATATATAACTTTGAGCTCCCATGAGCCTCTTTTCAAATAAATACACATATATTCACACCAGATAATCACTATTACCACAGGGATCAATTGACTTAAAAACTTTTATAGGAGATTTATTTTAAAAAGGGGAATCTGGGCTTTAAAGCAAGGGGAGACATAGGGGTCTCTAAGCCTTTTTTATCACGTTACAGGCACTTAGACAAAATATGTGTTTTTTAATTTATTTATTCTTAAAATGTTTTATACATGTTATGCCCCCAAGGTATACACCATTGGAAAGGGCAAGTGATTAGGGCAAGTGTTTGTAGGATCTAAGAAAGCTAAGATCAATGGGGTTTTTATAAGCAGCCCCCCCACTCAGCTCCCATCTCCTATTTACTGTACTTGTTACTTTTGGGATTCTGTGGCTAAGTGACATCACCCCTCCCAAATGTGGTGATGTCACTTACATCATCGGCATCCCCAAACTGAGGCCCAACCTGATGCAGGGGGGCCATGATCAGCTCGTAAAGTGCCCCCTCCAGGATGGTAACACATGGTTATCAGCACTAACGGCATTGTGTGGATGCCAACTATGGGCTAGATTACAAGTGGGGAGCTAATGATAGCACAAGTGAAGCATTTGAAGACCTAGGGGACAATTTATCATATGCTGGGCGGATATGACTCACTGTAGTGAATCATGTCCACCCGACATTGCTAAATGCCGACAGCATATGCTATAGTATAAGTGATGAAGTCAGATGTGCCTACTTTTCTGAATAATATAAACAGTGCTAATATGTAATGCAATCCGTGAAATAAACAATTGTGAAACTAATTAACAATGATAAATGGTACCGCCTGTAAAACATATATGGTGATTCAATCAGTATGCATCTATAAATGCCACCTATAAGGTATATGAGGTATAGGTGCAACGATATACGCCCAAAAATATGCGCTAATGTATACAAAAATACTCGTGATCAATATAAATCATGTTCATCATACCAAATATACACAGAGAGAGGTTTAAAAGACCTTCGTGTCCACAAATAAAGTCTCTATTCAAAAGTTCGGCGGCTGCAAACTTTTCTTCCAATACTTGAAGGCAGTTCAAGCGTAACAGGTCTGTAAAAAGGATGAAAAAGAAGAAGGCGCCACAATAGTGTGTATCAGTAGATAAATGCACTCCCCACGAACACTATATAAGGTACTTACAAGGTAAAAAGCACTTGATAAGTGCCACAAGAGATTCCTGGACCATTAACAGCTGTCCATATCGCTGTCCTCTCGTAACACAGCAGTCCTCTCGTAACACAGCAACTCCCTTACTGGTGATCACAGTACAGGTTCCCGTGTCTGCTTGTCTTTTGTACCCCTCCAAAGGGTTAGCAGTCCTGTAGTGTCAGCTGTACAGTTTTAAGAAGGAGAGAATCCGGCTCTATCCTGCTATTCTCCAAGGGAGAGATGATAAAATTAAATGGTGGAGTGGTTACTTCCAGAAAGGTCTTGTTAGTCTCAAAGTCTGTAGAAAGATGTGAATAATTAGTAGTAAGGTCAAAATGTCCTAAAAAGGAACAGACAATGGACACACACACACAAACTCAAACTTGCACATACACCCAAGGAAACACCGACAGAGACAGCCTCAGAAAACACACAAAGACATATACACACATACACACACAGAGACACCCACAGAAAACACACAAAGACACACACACACACAGAGAGACAACCACATGAAAAACATGTTCAAGCCGTGAGGTGTAAAAGTTAAAATAATGTTTATTAAAAACAATTCGATATCACAACGCGTTTCCCGGTCTCCCAGACCGCTTCATCAGATGTGTAAAAAACATTACACATTCACAGCTTTAAATGGCCCACCACATTATCTAGTCCTGCTTAGGGCGCATGCGTGTAAGAGTACGTTAGACCAATCAAGTGAAAGGTGTGTACCGGCTCTTGTGTGATTGGATCAAAATCAAGAGGCTCGTCATATTTAGACATTTGTTGATATGGGATGTAAATTTAAAATTAAAGTTGTCAAATCGTTACCTTGTTGTCTCAAGAAAATAACCGTGTCATATAATAAATGTGCGATGATCACTGTGAATCAGAGCTGAAGATATAACTTCGATGTCCTGAAAATTTATCGGACATCCTGTTGCACAAATAACATTGTCTATAAGAATTATGTATATATATATATTTTTATATACATTCTATAGATATATTTTTTCACGTTTTTTTTATTATATCCAACCCTATAGATTTTTAGGAGTGTCTAGACAATGTTATTTGTGCAACAGGATGTCCGATAAATTTTCAGGACTTATTCACAGTGATCATCAGGAGTCATGTTTGCACATTTATTATATGACACAGTTATTTTCTTGAGACAACAAGGTGACGATTTGACAACTTTAAATTTAAATTTACATCCCGTATCAACAAATGTCTAAAAATGACGAGCCTCTTGGTTTTGATCCAATCACACAGGAGCCGGTACACACCTTTCCCTTGATTGGTCTAACGTACTCTTACACGCATGCACCCTAAGCGGGACTAGACACACCTGATGAAGCGGTCTGGGAGACCGGGAAATGCGTTGTGATATCGAATTGTTTTTAATAAACACTATTTTAACTTTTACACCTTACGGCTAGAACGATCATTTTATCATCTCTCCCTTGGAGAATAGCAGGTTAGAGCTGGATTCTCTCCTTCTTAAAACTGTACAGCTGACACTACAGGACTGCTAACCCTTTGGAGGGGTACAAAAGACAAGCAGACACGGGAACCTGTACTGTGATCACCAGTAAGGGAGTTGCTATGTTACGAGAGGACTGCTGTGTTACGAGAGGACAATGATCTGGACAGCTGTTAATGGTCCAGGAGGCTCTTGTGGCACTTATCAAGTGCTTTTTACCTCGTAAGTACCTTATATAGTGTGCGTGGGGAGTGAATTTATCTACTGATACACACTATTGTGGCGCCTACTTCTTTTTCATCCTTTTTACAGCATATGCTATAGGCCTTGTGCAATGCCGTCCCCCTCACATTCGTGGCCAATCAGCCGTTAGCAGGGGGTGTCAATCATCCTGATCATATTGGGATACCTGCAGTCCGCCATCTAAAAAGTGGAGAACAAGTTAAGCAGCAGCGAGCTTCTTAACTTAAGTTTTTGGTGAGTCGGGTGTAGAAAGCAGCATCCGCTGCTTATTAAATCTACCCCCTAGTGTAAAGTGTAAGGGTTAGTACATCAAAAACACATTAAAATAAACTATCACACATTTATACATATTCTAAATAGGTGTATGAATATACAAAATATATATATATATATATATATATATATATTGTAGCGGAGAGGCAGTAGGATCCGCAATATCTTTTAGTTAGGCAGAGACATCCTCATCTTAAAAATGTCGTCTAAATAATTCAGTCCAAGTCTAAATCAGCTATTTATTTTGCTTCTAGCCACTGTTTAAAAACTGGTGCAACAACTACAACTGCTAACAACAACTGTCTTAGACAATACAGTTACTCAAAACTAACAGTTACTCAAAACTGAAGTTAACCCCTCCAGTACTGTTGAATTTGCACCCTGTACCTATAATGGGCACAGGGTGACTTAACATAATGCCCGAATCCATAATCCGTAGGGAGGTTGACAGAGGGGTCTGTCACATATATATATATATATATATATATATATATATATATATATATATATATATATAATGCAAATTCCTATAGTAGGAGGTTTGCAGAGAGTGCACTAATAAATGGTTATAAAAAAAAAAAGGTGCTGAAAATAAAATGGATGTGTATGAAACTTAGGTTCAGTGTGTGTGTTCTCCTTTAAATAATTTGAGTATTTCTATGTGTGAATCAAAAAGATAATAATAATGGGAAAATGTGCAGTTATGTGCAATCATGTATATACAATACAGTTGTTATAACATCAATAATTGTGAAAAATAAAAAATAAAATTTGAATAAGAATAAAAAATGAAAAATATAATAAAGAAACAATGAAGTCGTGTTTTAAAAGTTCCTGAGTCTGCTCTTCTTCTGGCAGGATTGGACTTGCAAGAAGAATCTAAAAAATATGTAAAGAAGAGCGCTTCATAGTGCAGTTTACCCACATTTTCAGTGAAAAAAAAATTGCTAACAAGTGATTACTCACAAGGGTGTGTGCACTAATAAAGTGCAATATGCGCAGGCTGGGCTTTGCAGTCTCCAGCTGACTGATTGGGGCAAGGTCACCCTCAGATTTAAGTGGTCTGGATAGTGGATGTTGTAGCCTTTAAAAATATAAAGGACACAGAACTTCTCCTAGTGAAGGTTACACTTTTAACAGAATGATTCCAAGAAAATATACAAAATGAGTATTCACATTCCAGTTTGCACAATAAAATCGTGCAAACAAGCCAGGCTGAAATGCCTGATGAAACAGCTAGTCAGCTGAGAAACGCGTTGTATGTTTTACCTGTTTTAAAATAAAACTGTGATTTTAAGTAGTCTGCCTTTTAACTACTTTTTCACTTTGGAGCACTTTACACCACTTATTCAAACCATTTGAAAAAACAATCCAGGGAGACCTGATTCAGACAGCTGGTGTCTGTAACATCCAGCCTGCCTTGTTTGCACGATTTCATTGTGCAAACTGGAATGTGAGTACCCATTTTGTATATTTTCTTGGAATCATTCTATTAAAAGTTTAACCTGCACTAGGAGAAGTTCTGTGTCCTTTATATTTTTAAAGGCTACAACATCCAGTATCCAGTCCACTGAAATCTGAGGGAGACCTTGCCCCAATCAGTCAGCTGGAGACTGCAAAGCCCAGCCTGCGCATATTGCACTTTATTAGTGCACACACCCTTGTGAGTAATCACTTGTTAGCAACTTTGTATTCACTGAAAATGTATTTTGGATAAACTGCACTATGAGGCGCTCTTCTTTATATCATTTTTAGATATACAGTATATATATATATATATATATATATATATATTATACTTTATTTATGAAGCACCATCATATTCCACAGATACAGTTCATTTAAATAAAACAATAATATAAAACTTCTAAGAGACAGGACAAAATTTAAAAAACACATACGGGAGGAATTGAGGGCCCTATTCCCATGGGAACTTACAATCTAGAAGGGTAGGAGGTTGAGAAACAGGTGGTGAGGACTGCAAGATTGAGAAAGATGTTAATGCAGTTAGATGAGGGAAATGTTGTTAGGTAAGAGAAATATTATTGAGTTGGGTGGTAGGCTTCTCTGAACAGAAAAGTCTTCAGAGAACATTTGAAGGAAGAAAGATTAGTGCAAAGCCTGACAGCATGAGGGAGAGTGTTCCAGAGGGTAGGTGCTGCACGACAGAAGTCCTGCAGTCTAGCATGAGAAGAGGTGATAGTCGCAGATGCAAGGAGCAGGTCATTGTTGGATCTTAGTGGGCGGGCTGGAGTATACTTGTTGATTAGAGAGGATAGGTAGAGGGGAGCTGTGTTGGTGAGAGCTTTGTATGCAAGGGTGAGAATTTTGAATTTTATTCTGCTGTGTATGGGGAGCCAATGAAGGGACTCGCAGAGAGGTGCAGCAGATACAGAGTGACGGGAAAGGTGGTTCAGCCTGGCAGAGGCATTTAGGATGGATTGAAGGGGGAGAGGCGGGAAAGAGGAAGGCCAGTAAGTAGGTTATTGCAGTAATCAGAAGTCTTCATCCAGACGGCATCTTCTATCTTCATCCATATGACACGAGCGGGTCCACCTTCAAGACATCCGACGCGGAGCATCCTCTTCTTTCTTCATCCGACGACTGAATGAAGGTTCCTTTAAATGACATCATCCAAGATGGAGTCTCTTCAATTCTGATTGGCTGATAGAATTCTATCAGCCAATTGGAATTAAGGTAGAAAAAATCCTATAGGACTTCTGCCCGTCTGGAGGACCTCTTCTTCCCGGCTTGGATGAATACTTATGCCCGTCTGGAGGACCACTTTGCCCAGCTTCGTTGAGGACTTCGGCCCAGTTGGGTGAAGGCTTCTCAAGGTAGGGTGATCTTCAAGGGGTTAGTGTTAGGATTTATTAAGGGGGGATTGGGTGGGTTTTAGAGTAGGGTTGGGTGTGTGGGTGGTGGGTTTTAATGTTGGGGGGTATTGTACTTTTTTTTACAGGTAAAAGAGCTGATTACTTTGTGGCAATGCCCCGCAAAAGGCCCTTTTAAGGGCTATTTGTAATTTAGTATAGGGTAGGGCTTTTTATTATTTTGGTGGGCTTTTTTATTTCATAAGGGATGATTAGATTAGGTGTAATTAGTTTAAAAAAACTCCATGAAGCCGGGAGAAGTCTTCATCCAGACGGCATCTTCTATGTTCATCCATCCAGCGCGGAGCATCCTCTTCATCCGACAACTAAAGCTGAATGAAGGTACCTTTAAGTAACATCCTGGCGTCGTTGAGGACTTCAGCCCGGCTTGGATGAACACGTCTCCCGGTAAGTCGATCTTCAGGGGGTTAGTGTTAGGTTTTTTAAGGGTGTATTGGGTGGGTTTTATTTTTAGGTTAGGGCCTGGGCGGCAAAAGAGCTAACTGCCCTTTTAAGGGCAATGCCCATCCAAATGCCCTTTTCAGGGCAATGGGGAGCTTAGGTTTTTTTAGATAGTATTTTATTTGGGGGGTTGGTTGTGTGGGTGGTGGGTTTTACTGTTGGGGGGTTGTTTGTATTATTTTTTTTACAGGTAAAAGAGCGGATTACTTTGGGGCAATGCCCAGCAAAAGGCCATTTTAAGGGCTATTGGTAGTTTAGTTTAGGCTAGGGTTTTTTTTTTATTTTGGGGGGGGGTGGGTTATTTTAATAGGGCTATTAGATTAGGTGTAATTAGTTTAAATATCAGTAATTTGTTTATTATTTTCTGTAATTTAGTGGGGGGGTTGTACTTTAGCTAATTTAATTTAATTTAGGTAATTGTATTTAATTTAGTTTATTTATTTAATTATATTGTAGTGTTAGGTGTTAGTGTAACTTAGGTTCGGTTTTATTTTACAGGTAAATTTGTCTTTATTTTAGCTAAGTAGTTAATAAATAGTTAATAACTATTTAAGAACTATTTTACATAATTAAAATAAATACAAACTTGCCTGTAAAATAAAAATAAACCCTAAGCTAGCTACAATGTAACTATTAGTTATATTGCAGCTAGCTTAGGGTTTATTTTATAGGTAAGTATTTAGTTTTAAATAGGAATAATTTAGTTAATGATAGTAATATTTAATTAGATTTATTGTAATTATATTTAAGTTAGTGGGTGTTAGGTTTAGGGTTAGACTTAGGTTTAGGGGTTAATAACTTTAATATAGTGGCAGCGACGTTGGGGGTGGCAGATTAGGGGTCAATAAATGTAGGCAGGTGGCGGCAATGTTAGGAACGGCAGATTAGGGGTTAATAATATTTAACTAATATTTGCAAGGCGGGAGTGTGGCGGTTTAGGGGTTAATATGTTTATTATAGTGGTGGCGACGTTGGGGGCAGCAGATTAGGGGTTAAAAAGTGTAGGTAGGTTGCGGCAACATTGGGGGCGGCAGATTAGGGGTTGATAAATATAATGTAGGTGGCAGCAGTGTCCGGAGCTGCAGATTTGGGGTTAAAATTTTTATTATAGTGTTTGCGATGCGGGAGGGCCTCGGATTAGGGGTTAATAGGTAGTTTATGGGTGTTAGTGTACTTTTTAGCACTTTAGTTATGAGTTTTATGTTACAGCGTTGTACCATAAAACTCTTAACTACTGACTTTTAAATGCGTTAGGACTCTTGACAGGGTAGGCTGTACTGCTCACTTTTTGGCCTCCCAGGACAGACTTGTAATACCGGCGCTATGGAAGTCCCATAGAAAAAAGACTTTACAAAGTTTACGTAAGTCTTTTTGCGGTAAGGCCAAAGAAGTGTGCGGTACACCTAAACCTTCAAGACCCGTAATACCAGCGGGCGTAGTGAAAAAGCAGCGTTAGGACCTCTTAACGCTGATTTTTTACCCTAACACACAACTCGTAATCTAGCCGTCTATTTGTTGTTTGCAAAAATGAATATTGAATTTGAGCTAATCTTGAATTTGAGCTAATCTTGTCAAAAATGTGTTCATTAGTTTGTATAGTTCATTTAGTTTCCCATATAAAAAGTGTACATCAAAATAGGACCAACGTCTTAAATCTCTGAGTTGTAGTATTTAGTGATGTGTAAATGGATTTGTAGCCATAGTTCCATTCTATTAGACAAAGTCACACAAAAAAAAAATAATATTCAACATGTGTGACTATTATTTCCCTTACTTTTGTATGGCAGTCCAATCCATTATAAACATAGCTGCTTGAATTAAAGTTCCCAAATTATGTATGTGACATTATTGGAACATCTCGTGTTGCTAAATTCAGTTACAAAAATATTGCTGAAGAAATATATATGTTTTTTTGGGGGGGTTATTTTATAAGAGAAAGTTAGACATGGGGGGCCGAATTATCAAGCTCCGAATGGGGTTGATTGACACCCCCTGCTATTGGCCGATTGGCCGTGAATCTGTAGGGGGAGGTATTGCTATCAGCATTTATCAATGTGCAGCGGACATGATACGCTACATTGTATTATGTCCGCTTGCACTTTGATAAATATGCCCCACAGGGTTAATAAATTTGAACTTGATAAGAGTTTGAATCTTAATTTTTCTCACTTAGCTTTATAACAATATCAATAAAGTGTGTTCAGTTAACAAGTTCAAGTCATGTGCAATTTTAGAATTAAAATACTTTAACTTAATGCCATTAATAAATAAGCATTCAGATGATCATACTTTTGTTGTGTATAAGTTCCATAGTTTGTTTCAACCTTTTATTAAACCATGAAACAATGTTTTTTTAATTAAAATGAAAACTGAGGATGCAAGAATAACTAAAACATTAAAAGTAATGTATAAAACCAAGGTATCTTTCACAAGAGGTCAAAACCAGTTGAATTGGTTCTAGCTGCTGAATTAGATACATCAAAAATAATTTGGAAGCTATCTGATTAATTAAAACAGAGTTGGTGATTGATTTCAATGCAAATATATCTGACATGTTTTCGTGGAACAACAGTGAACAAAAATAATAATCAAGAACTAGGTTTTCTCATCTGCTAAAATGACTTAAAATGTAACATTTGTAACATAATTCACATGGCTATTTTAATAAATTAGAAAAGACCCATTTAAAGGGGCTGAGTAATATAGCTAAAATAATAGTAGTGTGGCACATGTAATATTGGGACTGTAAATCTGAGTGTAGGACTCAGGGGCTGAGATAGATTTGTTATACAGACTCACTCAACACAGATTGTGCTCAGGTAGGCAAATAAATCACAAAAAATGCAGGGGTCAATCACAAAGAATCGGCCAAAGTCCTAGGCAAGATAATAGTATTGCAGTGCTGAAGTACAAACAGTTCAGATAAAGGGGCATATGTATCAAGCTCTGAATGGAGCTTGATGCCCCGTGTTTCTGGCGAGTCATCAGACTCGCCAGAAACAGCAGTTATGAAGCAGCGGTCACAAAGACCGCTGCTCCATAACCTGTCCGCCTGCTCTGAGCAGGCGGGCACACATCGCCACAATACAACCCGATCGAGTACGATCGGGTTGATTGACACCCCCCTGTTGATTGGCCGCGAGTCTGCAGGGGGCGGCGTTGCACCAGCAGCTCTTGTGAGCTGCTGATGCAATGCTGAATACGGCAAGTGTATTGCTCGCCGTATTCAGAGAGGTCTGGCGGACCTAATCCGCAGTGTCGGATCAGGTCCGCCAGACCTTAATAACTAGAGGCCAAAGTCAGGATCAGCAACATAGTCCTGATGCTATCCAGAAAACAAGGTCATGGTCATCTGTTTAATCAAGTCAGAAGTAAAAGAGAAGTGCACTTACAGTTAGCAAAACCCAAACTATACACAGGAGATGAGAATAAATATTGGTGTCTTTTACAATTACAAGCCAAAACAACTGCATTGCAAACAACAGACCGGGCACCAAGTACCGACTCAAAGTTGTTGTCAAAACAGACTCCATAGTCAATGTAGAGTAAACAAGAAAAAGGCAACAAATATGGTGCTGACAAAGCTGAGGTATGACAACATCTTCCCTGCCAGAAAACATTAAACATTCGTCTTTATTGCAAATCTTTTTTCATGTTGGTTACTCTTGTCCAGCATTTATTAGTGGTCAGTAGCCCAGGCTATGAAGCTTAATCTGTTACCAAAAGATTATATTACTTTTTCAGTATGAACTTTACTGAGCACACACACACAACACACACCAAAACCACACACACACACACACACACACAAATACACAGTATATATATATATATATATATATATATATATATATATACACAGTATATATATACACACACCCACTATAATCATGGAGAGCATCCTCTAATACCAAAAACATAACTGAAACTTAATTTATGAATAACAATAATGGAAGCCACAGACATATTTTCCATGGAGGGATGATCAAACACATTTATCAGCACCATTATAGTGATTTAAAATAGAATATCCAGTGGCATACATTTGAATATCAGTGTTCCAAATAGGCTAAAATTGTACTTTGTTAATCTGGAATAAAAATATACATCTAAAATTCTACTGAGCTACCTGGGCAGTTGAATGAGGTACCATGGGGTATGGTGGTCATATACTGTATATGTAAAGGGATAGGAAACCCCAAATTTTCCAGTGTACTTCTATTATCAAATTTGCTTCATTATTTTGTTATCCTTTGCTGAAGGAACAGCATTACACTTCTAGCAGCTAGCTGAAAACATCTAGTTAGCCAATTACAAGAGACAAATGTGTGCAAGCACCAATCAGCAGCTAGCTCCCACTAGTGAAGGATATGTGCATGTTCTTTTTTAACAAGGGATACCAAGAAAACAAAGCACATTTGAAAATATAAGTTAATTTAAAAGTATCTTAAAATTACATGCTCTATCTGAATCAAGTTTATTTTTGACTTTCTTAACCCTTTAAGAAGTTGCTTCCTGTTATTAAAGGGACAGTCTAGCCAAAAATAAGCATTAATGATTCAGATAGGGCATGCAATTTTTTTTTATCTAATAATTTTTATTGTTTTTTTTGACAGCATAAACAATATAGAGTAAATCTGACAAAAAAGAAAAAACATCAAATTATGCATTACAGCACGTGCAATGTTTACAAAAGAAACAAAGAAAAAAAAATTGCGAAATGTCACAATGATATAATAATATATGTAAAACTAATACATTTCAATCACAGAGCCCATGCATTGTTTACAAAAGAAACAGAAAGCAAACTGCGTAATGTCACAATGATACAATAATATATATAAAGCTAATGCATTTCAAACACTCATGAAAAATAAAGTCAGACTATGTGTTATAACCTATTCTTCAAGCTAAATGAGAGGGAGTGGGGGAGGTAGAGAAATAAAAAAAGGGGGAAAGGGAAGATCTAAGAGATTCTTTACCAAATCCCCAATAAGACTATTTCAGTATTTCTGAAGGGATAAATAAGGTGGTCCCTTTCATTAGAAGGAAAACTCCTAATGCATAGAGACCATTTCTTAAAAAAAAGAATGAATATCTCGCTCATTATTCATATCTACATTATATTGTTCTAGTATATATTGTTCTAGAATGGTAGGGATAGATCTTCCTTTCCTTTTCCTGAATATCAAGTATCTAACTGCTAAATTAATCATATTAACTAGTTTTTTTATGTTGATAGTTTTGCGTCCCCTCACACAAAAATTTCAAACAGCCAATTTGAGGATATTGAAAACCCAGTAGCCAATTTTCTGCCAGAGTTGACGAATTTTGGGGCATTCCCAGATCATATGAACCAAGTTAGCCCTTGGGTAAGAGCATTTTGGACAGGCGTTAAAAGAAGAGTTTCCCCATCTAAATCCCTTCTCTGGTGTATAATAGGCCCTATATAATAACTCCACATGGGACTCTATCCAGGTTGAAGACAATGTAGTTTGGGATACCAGTTCAATAGACCTCTGTACCAGGTGTATATTTATATCTTCAAAAGAGATTAAATTACTCCATTGTTGAAATATTTCTCTTAAATTTGAATCCTCTGATTTGGAGATACGCAACTGATACCCAGTAGATATGAAAAATAGTCAATTTGTAGCCAGTACAAGCCAATCTTCAAATTTTTCCCAATGCCAATTCCAGACATATTCCGCAACTACCTTAGAGACATAGGACTCGATGATTGAAAGCTCTCTGGGCTGGCGAGATTATTAAAGAATGCTCACCAGTCCTTCTATTTCCCTGGTGGAATGATCTAAAGCCACTTTTTACCCTGAAAACAGGGTGTCCCGCTAAGGGGCTAATACTGCATTTTCATATGAAAAATCCACAGTTAAATTCATATTTTAAACATCATACAAAACAAATATTTAAACCATTCACACAAAAAATAGCATCAAAAATTGTAACAAAATTCTTCAACAAAAATCGTATGTTAACAAAAAAGTAAAACTTGTATGTAATTTACACAGGAATAAATCAAATTAAATATGCACAGTGTAAATCGTAATTGTAGTACACTGGATGTGTAAAAATCACACAGAAATATGAACTTATAAATACAAAATGCAAAGCGTAATTGTTTGTTTTTTCATAAAATGGGCGTTCTATGGGCGTATATGAAAATGTCTCTCTAATCCCAGCGTAATTCTATAAAGATTTTCGCACTGCAAATCTCACAGTTTTTTCTTGCCAACTGAAAGGTGGCAAGCTTTTCTCAAAAAAATATGAACCCCAATAGAAAAACAAATGTATACGAACATATAGGAGAATCTAAGATGCTATAAGCAGAAAGCAGCATAATGTGAGTTATATTGGCTGCAGGATTTTAATTTTAAAGTTCTCCCCCTGCTCCCTGCTAACTTCGCACTAAGGAGCAAAGTTTCCCTAACCAGCGAGCTCCAATATTTTTAATAGGAGCCATCTCACCACTCGCAGGGACTGCCCCTTTTTTACAATCATTGTGAGAGTCGGCAAGAAAAAGTAGGTTTGAGCTGGTGAAGATTATATCATCGAGCCCATAGTGTCTGACTTGTAAGTATAAGTAGAAGTCTTTGTTCAAGAGGTTAAATTCGCGACTCAAAGTGTTAAATGTGTTAACTGCTTGGTTCTCTGTTTCTAGTAGCTGAGAAATCCTGCTTAACCCAGAGTTGTTCCATCTCTGAAACACATTTGATTGAGTACCGTGAGTTTCCAAGAATAGTTTGGAATTTAGAGATATTTTACACCAAGCTAACATAGGGATATTTATAGATTTAAGTTGTTTTATATTTTTAGGTATTTTATTAGGTCCACAGTGTATCAAAGATACCGGGAGAAATGGATGTCATATTTTTTTCAAGGGTATTATTCGTGAAATAGTCTGAATTCGAGATCCAATCCACCACTATCCTAGTCAAAAAATGCTAGATTATATGATCGAAAATCAGGTAGCGCTAAACCTCCAGCTTTTTTAGATAGGAAAAGTTTTTTAAGTGAGATTCTTGATTTCTTATTTTGCCAAATAAACCTTCGAAGTGAAGTGTTTAAGTCTATTAGACCCTTCCCTCTTCAAAAAGACTCGGGTGTTTTGCAAAATATATAACATTTTTGGTAAAAGAACCATTTTAAACAGAGTTATCCATCCTGAAATGGAAAGTGGAAAATTTTGCCAATTTTTCATGTATTCTTTAACTTTATCTAGTACTGGGAGTATATTAAGATTGTACCAATTATCTGGGTAAAGGGATATAACAATTCCTACGTACTTAAAGGGATTACTTACCACTTTAAAAGGAGTTACAACAGCTAAATCCCTATTTTTCCTAATCCATAGAATATCAAATTTTTAAACATTAACCTTATAGCTAGAAAAAGACCCGAACACCTAAAAAATAGATAGGACTTTTGGAATATTTATCTTAGTGTTGGATATATATAAGAGAATATCATCTGCATATAAGGCAATCTTCAATTCCTTGTGTCCAATTTTGATGCCCTCCTGGTATTGTCTTATCATGATAGAGGACATCCTTGACGTGTACCTCTTTTAAGAGTTATGTCAGATGATATATTATTATTTACTATTAGTTTTGTAATGGAAGTGCGCTATATAAATGATGTATGATGTATGAATCTAAGAAAATTTTCTTTGAATCCAAACTTAAAGGACCAGTCAAAACAGTAGATTTGCATAATCAACAAATGCAAGATAACGAGACAATGCAATAGCACTTAGTCTGAACTTCAAATGAGCAGTAGATTTTTTTTCTGACAATTTTAAAAGTTATGTCTTTTTCCACTCCCCCTGTACGATGTGACAGCCATCAGCCAATCACAAATGCATACATGTACCATGTGACAGCCATCAGCCATTCACAAATGCATACACACTTATTCTTGCACATGCTCAGTAGAAGCTGGTGACTCAAAAAGTTTAAATACAAAAAGACTGTGCACATTTTGTTAATGGAAGTAAATTGGAAGTTGTTTAAAATGGCATGCTCTATCAGGATTGAAAGTTTAATTTTGATTGAGTGTCCCTTTAAGTAAAGAAAATATTAGTTGGTCATAATGGACATAATCTTAGCAGCAGAATTTCTTTATACATAAAACCTGCCTGGTCTTTATGTATAATATTAGGCAATACAGTTTGTAAACGGCCAGCAAGAATAAAAGTAAGTAATTTGTAATCAGAGTAAAATTCTTTTTTAGTAGGGTCCTTTCCTGGCTTCAAGACCAACGTAGTCATAGATGCAGAAAAACTACAGGAGATAGGTTTATCATCAATATAAAAATAATTAAAGAGATTTTCCAGGTAAGGTGTAATATTTTGGGATAGAAGTTTATAGAATTCATTGGGAATTGCATCCGGTCCAGGTGCTTTATCCCTTGCTAAATTTATAATAGCTTTATTAATTTCATTTTCAGTGATAGGGGTTTTTATGTTCAAACTTAACTCAGAGGATATGGTTGGAATCTTAATCTTCTCCCAGAATTTGTCCCTATGTTGCCTGTTAGATTCCTGGAAGGAATATAGGTTATTATAATATTTAGTGAAAACTTGAAGCACCTTTTCTGAATTTGTAGCCAGTGTTCCTTCATTTTGATTTTTTTCAAATACTGGAGATTTATTATCATTTTTAATTAGCACAGCTAGTAATTTTCCAGATGTATTACCATGTTTATAGAACTTAGCTTGTGATCTAATTTTAGATTGTGTTGTCTTGTAAATTAAAAAAGTGTCCCTCTCTTTTTTGCTCTGTTATAGGTATCACAATTTTCTGTGGATCTCTCTAACAAATATCGATTATATGACTTAGTTAAAAAGTTTAAAACTTCCTGTTCTTTTTTTCTGTTTTTTTTCCCCGTAATGCTATAATTTCCCCCCTTAACACTGCCTTGGCTGTCTCCCAGAATACCACTGGTTTAACTATCATAGTTAAACTGTAAAAATTTCTCAAACTTCTTTTCACTTTATATCAGTACAGAGGTACCTTGGGAAATAGAAGCACGGAGGTGTAGGGCTACCACTGGAAGTGGCAATAAGGGAGAAATTGGGACATGATCTGAAAGACAAATAGGATATATATCTGCTTTAATTTGTAACATGGATATTTTGTCATCTACTAAAAAGAGATCAATCCTAGAGAGAGATTTATGTACCTTGGACAAGCACGTAAATTCTCTAACATCCGGATTCTGTGTCCTCCACATATCTCTAACTGCCAAGTTTGGAAAAATCTTTCTGAACAATTTGGTCTCTAAAGCATCTCTTTTAGTTTTAACTGCAGGTACTTTTTTCCTATGCCTATCCAATGGATATTGGGGGCCATATCGAAGTCTCCTCCAATAATAACCTACCCCTCTGAACATTGTAATACCTTCACCTGGACAGAATCCCAGAAACTTGAGCTAATAATGTTCGGGGCATAAATATTACAAAGTGTATAAATAAACTTGGCTAATCTTAATTTCAGGAGAAGATACTGCCTTCTGGGTCTGTATACACCTGTAATATCTTGTAATTACTCTTCTTCCCTATTAAAATGGCTATTCCCCTCTTCCTATGAGCACCTGGAGAGGCAACAACCTCTCCAACCCAGGAAGCTTTTAATGTTACAGCTTCAGCTAAGTCTAAATGAGTTTCCTGTAAAAAATCTATGTCACAACTGTTTTCCATTTAATAGGAGAAGTAATGTCCCCTATATTCCAGAACACTATATTTAGAGTATTTTAAATAAAAAAAAGAGGGAGAGGAGAGAAAACCCCCCAAAAGAAAACCCCACCCCACAAGGTAAAAAAAATCCACCCACCTCTCTCATATAGCCGAACACATAGCTTATTTTCCCTCTTATGTACAAACAACCCCAAAAAGGGGGTGCCCTCCCCCCTTTATTAAATTTTGAGGAGGCGCCATTTCTGGAAACATAATAAAAAAGGAAGACAAGAAAATATTTCTTATTCCTCTATCATTATATTAATTTAGGATTATCAAAAAAACAGTTTTGGTCGTTAAATGTAATTTTTAATTTGGCTGGCTACATTATAGTAGCTTGAATTCCCTGGTTAATGAGTTTAGTACAGATGGGTGATATTTCTTTTCTTTTCAATGATGGCTCATATGAAAAATCCTTGAAAAGAATTATTTTAAAGCCTCCTATTAAGATAGGTTGGGATTTCCGATAATATTGCAGTAATGTAACTTTATCTTGAAAGTTAAGGAGTTTAGCAATTACCGGTCTCGCTCTCAGTTCCCTATTACTACTAGCTGGTTGTCCTCCAATTCTATGTGCCCGCTCAACTATAATAGGGGGTGTGTGGAGGGGATGCCCAAGAGTTTGACTAGTGTTATTGAAATAAATTCTGCTAGGTTCTCATACAGTTTATTTTCAGGGAGCCCGACTATCCTTACATTGTTCCTTCTGGAACGATACGCTAAATCTTCTATTTTAAGCTGCATTTTTAGGAGCAAAGAACTATTGGACTCAAGATTAGTTTTAAATGTCTCATTATTATCCTCTAAATCAGATAACCTCTGTTAAGCTTCTGGAAGTCTGCTAGAATATTGTCTGACTTCATTAGTTAATGTTAATAAATCTCTTGGTTTTCCGGCCATAGCTGGAGAAGTGGTTTTAATATAAGTGGGTGATTTAATACATTTATCCATATATTTTGCAAAAAAAAAAAAACGGGGGGGGGGGGGGGGAGTGAGAAAAGTGTATTAGTGAAGGGTCCGTGTAGGGAGAGGGGAAAAAAAAGGGGGGGGGGGGGAAGAGAATTTCAATTCTCAGTGAGTGCTTTACACAAAACTCTGTGCAACTAAGACCAGCTATGTAAATACCAGAAATACGCAGAAGGCAGTTCCTACCTTAAATTACTACACATTTCAGTTGTTTTAGGGTGTGATTGACAGTCCTAACTATTTACATATAAAAGCTAAGTTTTACCAAATAAATTTACTAAATATCCCAGAAAAGAGCAGTCTAGCGCAAATCAATAATGGCTTTAATACTAGCTATACCACATTTTTAATAAATAATTAACTCCAAAAGCAGTAAACCTCTAGACAAAGTTTAAAAACATTCTCAGTTAGGTAAATAAGCTTTCATGAGGATATTAAACAATGTTTGTTACAGCCTTATTTCATTTGGTATGGTTATATAGCAAGCAAACATTTAAATTTTACGATTTACAAAGCATTTCAGTACAAATAACTCTTAAAAATACTTTTAGAAGACTTTAAATGTCAAAAAATTGCACACATTTCAGTAAAAATTAAACTAAATAATGAGTTGGTTTTTTTTAGAAAACCTACGGCTAGATTATGAGTATTGCGTTAAGCTGAAAAAGCAGCGTTAACAGGTCCTAACGCTGCTTTTTCACTACCGCTGCTATTACGAGTCTTGCAGGTTTAGTGGCACCGCACTCTTTTTTGGCCTTAACGCAAACTGACTTACGTAAAGTTCGTAAAGTCTTTTTTCTATGGGACTTCCATAGCGCCGGTATTATGAGCTTGTCCTGGGAGGCCAAAAAGTGAGCGGTACAGCCTATACTGACAAGATTCGTAACGCATTCTAAAGTCAGTAGTTATGAGTTTTACACTACAAAGCCGTAGCATAAAACACATAACTAAAAAAGCTAAAAAGAACACTAACACCCAAAATAAAAAAAACCCTAGCCTAAACTAAACTATCAATAGCCCTTAAAAGGGCCTTTTGCAGGGCATTGCCCGAAAGAAATCAGCTCTTTTACCTGTAAATAAAAAATACAAATACCCCCCCAACAGTAAAACCGACCACCCACACAACCAACCCCCCAAATAATAGCCTAACTAAAAAAAACTAAGCTCCCCATTGCCCTGAAAAGGGCATTTGGATGGGCATTGCCCTTAAAAGAGCATTTAGCTCTATTGCAGGCCCAAAGCCCTACCCTAAAAAATAAACCCACCCATATACACCCTTAAAAAAATCCTAACACTATAAATAAGCAGAATCTAATGAGACATAAGAGAAATGGAGAGATTGGTTTACCAAACCTGGTTTCATATTACTACGCAGCAAGAATGGCACAGACCACACAGTGGTACATGATGAGCCAATCACCTCAATGGGTGCAATTAGAAAAAGATATATTAGAGGTAGGAAGATTAGACACCACTCTCTGGGCAACAAAACAGCACAGACCAGGACATATCAAAGAATATGTCTCGATTAGTCATACGACCTATATCTAGGATAAGTTGACCAAAGCCTTTCCCTTAGTTAATATTAGATCAAGATTGACCCCATTGGTTCCTATCACCTCACCCATTAGCACACATACTCAGAAGAAGTGGGAAAACAAAAGTCTCTACCGCATAGCGGACGCATTTATTAACAACAAAATATTGACCTTCTCCCAATACAGAGAATTGGGAACCCCTGAGCAAAACGAATGGTACCACTATCTACAACTTACATCTAGGATAAGAGAAATAATGGGACCCAACATACCCCCTAAAAATACTGCATTAGAAACAATATGCCTAGCAAAAAACTATAAGAGGGGGTTGATTGCTTCCCTATATCCAACATTTAGTGAGGGGACTGGCAATAAGAAAAGTTCTTTTATGACTAAGTGGGAACAAGAATTGAATCAGACATGGACACTAGAGACCTGGTTGACAAATCTCGACAGAGGCTTATCATTTTCCCCAAATGCAATATTAAAAGAGAATTATATCAAGGTGGCATTTAAATGGTACATGTACCCCACCAGATGGACCAAGACACAGGCAGAGGGCTCCCATGGGTGTTATAGGGGATGCAAGGAAGATGGGACATATTTGCATATGTGGTGGCAGTGTGAGAAAGTTAAAAAGTTATGGGATTTAACCTCAGAATTTCTAAGTACTATTCTTGAGACTGAGATCGACTTGTCCCCAGAGCAAGCTTTATTACACTTTCCCACAGGTGGCAATATCAAAAGACACCACAAATTGATAGCAATGATATGTACTGTAGTACAGATCTCTATAGCGAGATTTTGGAGGGTAGACCCCCCCACATTTGATTATGTAAAGAAGAGAATTGAATATCATTATAGTATGGCCAGTGCCTCAGCAACTATACTAAACACTAGAAACCAATTTATCCAACAATGGGAACCTTATATAATGTATATAGAAAAGGTTAATAGAACTAGAACCTTAACCAATTAGTTAACACCTATAGTTATGATATTCAAGAATATAGGCTTGAGTTTGCAATGGGTTAGACCAACGAGGTGGTGAGCTAGAGTTTATCCCACGAAATCTAAAGAAGGAATAAAGCAAAAATAAATCCATGTGTATTGTATTAATTAAGCACTACTGAAGAAAATACATTTGTAAACTGTATTGTTTATGTATTTAAGTTTTATTGTTGTTGTTGTTGATGAAACTTGTACAATGTTTACATTTTGAGAACATAAATAAAAAGATTTCAACAAAAAAAAAATCCTAACACTAACCCCCGAAGATTCACTTACTGGGAGAAGTCTTCATCCAAGCGGCAAGATGTCCTCAAGGAAGATGGCAGAAGTGGTCCTCCAGACGGGCAGAAGTGGTCCTCCAGACGGCATCTTCTATCTTCATCCTTCCGGCGCGGAGCAGGTCCAGCTTCAAGACATCCGACATGGAGCATCCTCTTCATCCGACGGACTAACGATGAATGAAGGTACCTTCAAATGACGTCATCCAAGATGGCGTCCCTTAGATTCCGATTGGCTGATAGAATTCTATCAGCCAATAGGAATTATGGTAGAAAAAATCCTATTGGCTGATTGGCTCAGTCAATAGGATTTAAGTTCAATCCTAGTGGCTGATTGCATCAGCCAATAGGATTTTTTCTACCTTAATTCTGATTGGCTGATAGAATTCTATCAGCCAATCGGAATCTAAGGGACGCCATCTTGGATGACGTCATTTAAAGGTACCTTCATTCGTCGTTAGTCCGTCGGATGAAGAGGATGCTCCACGTCGGATGTCTTGAAGATGGGCCCGCTCCGCGCCGGAAGGGTGAAGATAGAAGATGCCATCAGGATGAACACTTCTGCCCATCTGGAGGACCACTTCTGCCCGTCTGGAGGACCACCTCTGCCGGCTTCGTTGAGGACATCTTGCCACTTGGATTAAGACTTCTCCCGGTAAGTGAATCTTCGGGGGTTAGTGTTAGGATTCTTTTAAGGGTGTATTGGGTGGGTTTATTTTTTAGGTTAGGGCTTTGGGCATGCATTAAAGCTAAATGCCCTTTTAAGGGCAATGCCCATCCAAATGCCCTTTTCAGGGCAATGGGGAGCTTAGGTTTTTTTAGTTAGGATTTTATTTGGGGGGTTGGTTGTGTGGGTGGTGGGGTTTACTGTTGGGGGTTGTTTGTATTTTTTTTACAGGTAAAAGAGTTGACTTCTTTGGGGCAATGCCCCGCAAAAGGCCCTTTTAAAGGCTATTGATAGTTTAGTTTAGGCTAGGGATTTTTTTATTTTGGGGGGATTTTTTTTTTGATAGGGCTATTAGATTAGGTGTAATTAGTTTAAATATCTTGTAATTTGTTTTTTATTTTCTGTAATTTAGTGTTTGTTTCTGTGATTTAGCTAATTTTATTTAATTTATTTAATTGTATTTAATGTAGGTAATTTATTTAATTGTAGTGTAGTGTTAGGTGTTAGTGTAACTTAGGTTAGGTTTTATTTTACAGGTAAATTTCTAAACATCTTAATGTAGACAAATCACACTGGAAGATGTTTTTAAGGGCCTGAGGTGTAGGAAAATTGCATATTTCTTCCACAGTAGCTATTAACACTGCCTGCTCAGTCGATTAACAAAAGGATATGTAAGCACTTTGCATTTTGGTCAAGTTTACAAAAAACATTTATTGCTCAAAGTCAGATTGCTGAAAAATGGTAATTTTAATACTGGCTGTAACAAATCTTCAGTGAGCTAGAAGATTAATTAATTCACAGAGCCAGTATAGGCAATACGTTTCTAAGCAGGAATAGATGTTGAATCAGCAAAGTAGATTTTGTATTCTTAGAAGTATTCAGAAGTATTTGTTTAAGCCTTTTTTAGGTTAGATATAAAGGTAGTACAAGCAGATTCTAGAAAGCAACAGTTTCTGGAAAAGATATATATGCTTAGCAGATTTCAAAGCACAGCACACGCAGGCATTACTCAGAAAACCCTCCTAATACAATACTCGCTATTAAACCTCTCTGGTTGTAGAGCGACAAACCACCTCTTCAAAGGGGGGTAACCCAGAACTCAGCCAACAGCAGTTTGATCACTAACCCCCGAAGATTCCCTTACCGGGAGAAGTCTTCATCCAAGCGGCAAGATGTCCTCAAGGAAGATGGCAGAAGTGGTCCTCCAGACGGGCAGAAGTGGTCCTCCAGACGGCATCTTCTATCTTCATCCTTCCGGCGCGGAGCAGGTCCAGCTTCAAGACATCCGACACGGAGCATCCTCTTCATCCGACGGACTAACGATGAATGAAGGTACCTTCAAATGACGTCATCCAAGATGGCGTCCCTTAGATTCCGATTGGCTGATAGAATTCTATCAGCCAATCGGAATTAAGGTAGAAAAAATCCTATTGGCTGATTGGATCAGTCAATAGGATTGAGCTCGCATTCCATTGGCTGAGTGAAACAGCCAATAGAATGTGAGCTCAATCCTATTGGCTGTTCCAATCAGCCAATAGGATTTAAGTTCAATCCTAGTGGCTGATTGCATCAGCCAATAGGATTTTTTCTACCTTAATTCCGATTGGCTGATAGAATTCTATCAGCCAATCGGAATCTAAGGGACGCCATCTTGGATGACGTCATTTAAAGGTACCTTCATTCGTCGTTAGTCCGTCGGATGAAGAGGATGCTCCACGTCGGATGTCTTGAAGATGGGCCCGCTCCGCGCCGGAAGGGTGAAGATAGAAGATGCCATCAGGATGAACACTTCTGCCCATATGGAGGACCACTTCTGCCCGTCTGGAGGACCACCTCTGCCGGCTTCGTTGAGGACCTCTTGCCACTTGGATTAAGACTTCTCCCGGTAAGTGAATCTTCGGGGGTTAGTGTTAGGATTCTTTTAAGGGTGTATTGGGTGGGTTTATTTTTTAGGTTAGGGCTTTGGGAATGCATAAAAGCTAAATGCCCTTTTAAGGGCAATGCCCATCCAAATGCCCTTTTCAGGGCAATGGGGAGCTTAGGTTTTTTTAGTTAGGATTTTATTTGGGGGGTTGGTTGTGTGGGTGGTGGGGTTTACTGTTGGGGGTTGTTTGTATTTTTTTTACAGGTAAAAGAGTTGACTTCTTTGGGGCAATGCCCCGCAAAAGGCCCTTTTAAAGGCTATTGATAGTTCAGTTTAGGCTAGGGATTTTTTTATTTTGGGGGGATTTTTTTTTGATAGGGCTATTAGATTAGGTGCAATTAGTTTAAATATCTTGTAATTTGTTTTTTATTTTCTGTAAATTAGTGTTTGTTTCTGTGATTTAGCTAATTTTATTTAATTTATTTAATTGTATTTAATGTAGGTAATTTATTTAATTGTAGTGTAGTGTTAGGTGTTAGTGTAACTTAGGTTAGGTTTTATTTTACAGGTAAATTTCTAAACATCTTAATGTAGACAAATCACACTGGAAGGTGTTTTTAAGGTCCTGAGGTGTAGGAAAATTGCATATTTCTTCCACAGTAGCTATTAACACTGCCTGCTCAGTCGATTAACAAAAGGATATGTAAGCACTTTGCATTTTGGTCAAGTTTACAAAAAACATTTATTGCTCAAAGTCAGATTACTGAAAAATGGTAATTTTAATACTGGCTGTAACAAATCTTCAGTGAGCTAGAAGATTAATTAATTCACAGAGCCAGTATAGGCAATACGTTTCTAAGCAGGAATAGATGTTGAATCAGCAAAGTAGATTTTGTATTCTTAGAAGTATTCAGAAGTATTTGTTGAAGCCTTTTTTAGGTTAGATATAAAGGTAGTACAAGCAGATTCTAGAAAGCAACAGTTTCTGGAAAAGATATATATGCTTAGCAGATTTCAAAGCACAGCACACGCAGGCATTACTCAGAAAACCCTCCTAATACAATACTCACTATTAAACCTCTCTGGTTGTAGAGCGACAAACCACCTCTTCAAAGGGGGGTAACCCAGAACTCAGCCAACAGCAGTTTGATCACGCTGTATCAGAGATCCACGGTCCAGCTCATCAGAGGAAAAAATCAACCTTTCAGCCACAGATAGACAGAGCTCTTATGTCTATCGATTCAGCCACAGCCTTATCACCCCCTCAGCTTCCTTCCAGAAGGTAGAACTTACTTTGTACAGCAAATCACCTCTAGTCGGGTCACTGAAAACAGACCGTCAGCCTCCCTCTCGCAGCACCGGTGGGAGGGAGGATTTTCAAAGAAGTAGCTGGGTTGATTCCTAGTGTCTATGGACTCACTAAGTATTTTGCCACTTATCGCCTCCTCAACCGCCACTGTCTATGGTGGAGGCGCCGGTATCTCGCATCAACTTCCACTAGTAGGCGCAAATCTTCCACCTAAGGAACAAGTGCAGGGGTTTCAGAGAGAAGCGCTACGTGACTTGCGCTTAGCTCCTGCTTTGGAAGTTCTCCTAGGGCATGCAATTTTAAACAACTTTCCAATTTACTTTTATCATCACATTTGCTTTGTCCTCTTGTTATTCTTAGTTTAAAGCTAAACCTAGGTAGGCTCATTTGCTAATTTCTAAGCCCTTTAAGGCCGCCTCTTATCTGAATGCATTTTACAGTTTTGCACAACTAGAGGGCATTAGTTCATGTGTGCCATATAGATAACATTGTGCTCATGGAGTTACCTAGGAGTCAGTACTGATTGGTTAAAATCCAAGTCTGTCAAAAGAACTGAAATACGGTTGCAGTCTGGAGAGGCTTAGATACAAGGAAATCACAGAGGAAAAAAGTATATTAATATAACTGCGTTGGTTATGCAAAACTGGGGAATGGATAATAAAGGGATTATCTATCTTTTTAAGCAATAAACATTCTGGAGTAGACTGTCCCTTTAAAAAGTCTGTTGTTTTGTTACATATTTATATAAACTGCATTATTATATTCATTTATAATATTTTCATACTAACATTTAGAATATTATTTTTTCAGAAAATGCCATTGTTTACTTTCAGTTGCAAGACTTGAAAATCATAAAATATTTTGAAGAAAAAGATAAAGAAAGATATATTCCTTTTGCAAAGATGAATTTAATGAAAAGTGGGACTGAATGACCTAAATAACATCATATCCATAGTTTAATATCCATACATATGATAAATAGCATATTCACATTTTCAGATGTTTTATAAAGATAATAAGTATTCAAATTCAGTATATCATTATCAAGATTAGCTTTTGTTAAAATAAAGAGATAATAGTTTCAATTCTTTTTGTAATGTTGTCTCATTATATACTAAGTAAGATGACCGTGGGGGGTGGGGGAGTATGTCTCTTAAGACACCCTGACTGTCACTCAAAATGACCTGCCCTGGCACAGTTGGTTTCACAAGAGCAGAGGGCATCATTGAAAAAGAAAGCTCTTGTGCAAGGTTAGTCATGTGATTGCAAGTGGTGACTGTGGGCAGGTTCTCTTCTTGCAAACATGTCCGCCTGCAATCATGATAAATTGTGTCTATAGTCTTAGTTAGATAAGTTAGATAAATGTATTATAATAACAGTATTACTTTTATGTATATATTTATGGATGCATGATGCAACTATCTATCTACCTACCTCTCTCTCTCAAAAGGAAATTGAATTAAATAGAATTATTGGATTGATTGATTGATTAAACTCAGAGATTCATTTAATATTGTTTCAATTTAAGTATTTTACTTACTGGTTAATCAGTCAGAGGGAATAAGTGCCTTGGCTGAACAAAATAAATTAGGCTTACTTATAATATTCTTTCTTCATGTCAGCAGTAATTAATGTTTTAAGTATCTGATTAATTACATAATTAATATCTGTGGTTTAATACATCTATTTTACTACTTATAAATTATATCTACTTTTGGTCACATATTAAGATACTTTTACCATTATATACTTCAGATCTTAGGCCAATTTAGCGCTTCATTGAAGACCAATTTATGTGGTCATTAACGGTGCTATAAAACAGGTTGGTATTGTAATCCTCATCACCCATAACTGTCACTCCCTAAAAGTTTATTGTGGGACGCCTGACTTAACTCAATAGGTGCAGCTGATAAACACTGGTAGATAATATCAACCATTACAATGACAAATTTATCAACCACAGAGGGATGAAAGATTCAGTTGGCCCCAACAGGCTTTAAACTTGTGACCTTGAAGTGGGAGCAGCTTCCTCAAAAAACTACTTAAAGGGACAGTCTACACCAGAATTTTTATTGTTTTAAAAACTTAAATTATGCTTACCTGATCATTTTCTTTTCTTCAGATGGAAAGAGTTCACAGCTGCATTCATTACTTTTAGGAATTCAGAACCTGGCCACCAGGAGGAGGCAAAGACACCCCAGTCAAAGGCTTAAATACTCCTCCCACTTCCCTCATCCCCCAGTCATTCTGCAGAGGAACAAGGAGGAGTGTACAAAAGGCGGCCCATTCTGAGGGCACCAGGCCTACAATCCATACCCACAAAAACCCTGCTTCGTCCGAAGCCGAGGAAACTATTGACAAAAAGGAAAAGGCCCCAAGGACACTGACCCGCAGATAGTCCCTAAGCCTTGCTAGAGACCGCAGAAAAGACACGACTGAGCCAACACGCCTCCAGGAGACACTGTCGCCCAGCAGTCGGTCCCCAATAACACACCCTTTACCAGAGAAAGGGATCAACTACCGTAAACTCCCAAAAGGGAGAAAACATGGAAGAAAAAAATCAAGGATTCCCGAAGGGACCCCAAATAGGGAGCAACACATTCCAAATAAAATAAGGAACTCCATAGAACCGAGCCAAGCTCACAGAGACCGTAACCGGTCTTGAGAAACAAGGAAGGCAACGCCCAGACCCCAGATTGTACAGAAACCACAAGGTTAAGAGAGGAAAACCTCTTCAAAATATAGTGCAAGCCCTAAAGACAATGAATACCTAGTCCTCGAGTCGCAAGATAACTCAGAATATCGAAATATTCAGAATCAAAACACGTGCAGCATATGAAACACGTGCAACAACCCAGAGAGGCAAACACCTAAGTCAACACCCCATGTCACAGTTATACCAGGAAATAATTAAAAATTAAATACTTGCAAACAAGTAAAGAGCAGCTGAAGATAAATATCAAAAACTAATCGTGAGACTGCTAAACATCCACTAAGTAGTGGGCACAGCACAGGCTATCCAAAAGCCCCCAGTCCTTCTCACATAGCTTGAACACAGAGAAAGCAAAGAACTTCAAGGAGGCTCCGACCGGCAGGTGTGAAATACAAGGGAACAGAAAATACCCCAATCCCCAGCCCCCAGGGAAAGACAGAAATGGGGTGAACTCAGCCACCCCAACAGAGCTCGGGAGCCAACCCAAAAAACTCCTTCAAACAGGTACTCTCAAAGAGAACCCTATAGGAGATGAACATAGAACAAAGCAGTAGATCCCTCAAAGACCTAGCACACGCTATCAACATAGAGACTTCAAGCTCCACAGATGGAACAGAACAACCCCAGAAGAGCAGGCTGCTCTCCTTCACAGGATATCAACACCTGTACCAACCTGCTGCACACAGGACAGGACAAGAGCTATTTGTAAACTAATTGAATACAGTCCAGCAAGTAAAATGGATCATTGTGAATACATTGGGCAAGATTACAAGTCGCAGTGCAAATCAGTTGCGAAAACACAGCATGCATTATGGCTTTTTCGCATTTGGGGTTGCGCAGCTATTAAAGTTGCAAAATAACAGACGGCTAGATTTAGAGTTTTGTCGGTAACAACCCGCGTAGCTAACGCTGGCTTTTTTCTGGCTGCACCTTTAAAATAACTCTGGTATTGAGAGTCCACAGAATGGCTGCGTTAGGCTCCAAAAAAAGAGCGTAGAGCATATTTAACGCAACTTCAACTCTCGATACCAGAGTTGCTTACGGACGCGGCCAGCCTCAAAAACGTGCTTGTGCACGATTCCCCCATAGGAAACAATGGGGCTGTTTGAGCTGAAAAAAACCTAACACCTGCAAAAAAGCAGCGTTCAGCTCCTAACCCAGCCCCATTGTTTCCTATGGGGAAACACTTCCTACGTCTGCACCTAACACTCTAACATGTACCCCGAGTCTAAACACCCCTAACCTTACACTTATTAACCCCTATTCTGCCGCCCCCTCTATCGCTGACCCCTGCATATTATTATTAACCCCTAATCTGCCGCTCCGTAAACCGCTGCAACCTACATTATACCTATGTACCCCTAATCTGCTGCCCCTAACACCGCCGACCCCTATATTATATTTATTAACCCCTAATCTGCCCCCCACAACGTCGCCTCCACTTGCCTACACTTATTGACCCCTAATCTGCCGAGCGGACCGCACCGCTATTATTATAAAGTTATTAACCCCTAATCCGCCTCACTAACCCTATAATAAATAGTATTAACCCCTAATCTGCCCTCCCTAACATCGCCGACACCTAACTTCAATTATTAACCCCTAATCTGCCGACTGGAGCTCACCGCTATTCTAATAAATGTATTAACCCCTAAAGCTAAGTCTAACCCTAACACTAACACCCCCCTAAGTTAAATATAATTTTAATCTAACTAAATTAATTAACTCTTCTTAAATAAATTATTCCTATTTAAAACTAAATACTTACCTGTAAAATAAATCCTAATATAGCTACAATATAAATTATATTTATATTATAGCTATTTTAGGATTAATATTTATTTTACAGGTAACTTTGTATTTATTTTAACCAGGTACAATAGCTATTAAATAGTTAAGAACTATTTAATAGCTAAAATAGTTAAAATAATTACAAATTTACCTGTAAAATAAATCCTAACCTAAGTTACAATTAAACCTAACACTACACTATCAATAAATTAATTAAATCAAATACCTATAATTATCTACAATTAAACCTAACACTACACTATCAATAAATAAATTAAATACAATTCCTACAAATAAATAAAATGAAATAAACTAACTAAAGTACAAAAAATAAAAAAGAACTAAGGTACAAAAAATAAAAAAATATTTACAAACATTAGAAATATATTACAACAATTTTAAACTAATTAAACCTACTCTAAGCCCCCTAATAAAATAACAAAGCCCCCCAAAATAAAAAAAATGCCCTACCCTATTCTAAATTACTAAAGTTCAAAGCTCTTTTACCTTACCAGCCCTGAACAGGGCCCTTTGTGGGGCATGCCCCAAGAAGTTCAGCTCTTTTGCCTGTAAAAAAACACATACAATACCCCCCCCCCCCAACATTACAACCCACCACCCACATACCCCTAATCTAACCCAAACCCCCCTTAAATAAACCTAACACTAAGCCCCTGAAGATCTCCCTGCCTTGAGTCGTCTTCACCCAGCCGAGCCAAATTCTTCATCCAAGCGGAGCAAGAAGAGGTCCTCCATCCGGTAGAAGTCTTCATCCAAGCGGGGCAAGAAGAGGTCCTCCATCCGGTAGAAGTCTTCATCCAAGCGGGGCAGAAGAGGTCTTTCATCAGATTGAAGTCTTCATCCAAGAGGCATCTTCTATCGTCATCCATCCGGAGCAGAGCGGCAGCATCCTGAAGACCTCCAACGCGGAACATCCATCCTGGCCGACGACTGAACGACGAATGACGGTTCCTTTAAATGACGTCATCCAAGATGGCGTCCCTCGAATTCCGATTGGCTGATAGGATTCTATCAGCCAATCGGAATTAAGGTAGGAATATTCTGATTGGCTGATGGAATCAGCCAATCAGAATCAAGTTCAATCCGATTGGCTGATCCAATCAACCAATCAGATTGAGCTCGCATTCTATTGGCTGATCGGAACAGCCAATAGAATGCAAGCTCAATCTGATTGGCTGATTGGATCAGCCAATCGGATTGAACTTGATTCTGATTGGCTGATTCCATCAGCCAATCAGAATATTCCTACCTTAATTCCGATTGGCTGATAGAATCCTATGAGCCAATCGGAATTCGAGGGACGCCATCTTGGATGACGTCATTTAAAGGAACCGTCATTCGTCGTTCAGTCGTCGGCCAGGATGGATGTTCCGCGTCGGAGGTCTTCAGGATGCTGCCGCTCCGCTCCGGATGGATGACAATAGAAAATGCCTCTTGGATGAAGACTTCAATCGGATGGAAGACCTCTTCTGCCCCGCTTGGATGAAGACTTCTACCGGATGGAGGACCTCTTCTTGCTCCGCTTGGATGAAGAATTTGGCTTGGCTGGGTGAAGACGACTCAAGGTAGGGAGATCTTCAGGGGCTTAGTGTTAGGTTTATTTAAGGGGGGTTTGGGTTAGATTAGGGGTATGTGGGTGGTGGGTTGTAATGTTGGGGGGGGTATTGTATGTTTTTTTTTACAGGCAAAAGAGCTGAACTTCTTGGGGCATGCCCCGCAAAGGGCCCTGTTCAGGGCTGGTAAGCTAAAAGAGCTTTGAACTTTAGTAATTTAGAATAGGGTAGGGCATTTTTTTATTTTGGGGGGCTTTGTTATTTTATTAGGGGGCTTAGAGTAGGTGTAATTAGTTTAACATTGTTGTAATATATTTGTAATGTTTGTAAATATTTTTTTATTTTTTGTAACTTAGTTCTTTTTTATTTTTTGTACTTTAGTTAGTTTATTTCATTGTATTTATTTGTAGGAATTGTATTTAATTTATTTATTGATAGTGTAGTGTTAGGTTTAATTGTAGATAATTATAGGTATTTTATTTAATTAATTTATTGATAGTGTAGTCTTAGGTTTAATTGTAACTTAGGTTAGGATTTATTTTACAGGTAATTTTGTAATTATTTTAACTATTTTAGCTATTAAATAGTTCTTAACTATTTAATAGCTATTGTACCTGGTTAAAATAAATACAAAGTTACCTGAAAAATAAATATTAATCCTAAAATAGCTATAATATAATTATAATTTATATTGTAGCTATATTAGGATTTATTTTACAGGTAAGTATTTAGCTTTAAATAGGAATAATTTATTTAATAAGAGTTAATTAATTTCGTTAGATTAAAATTATATTTAATTTAGGGGGTGTTAGTGTTAGGGTTAGACTTAGCTTTAGGGGTCAATACATTTATTAGAATAGCGGTGAGCTCCAGTCGGCAGATTAGTGGTTAATAATTGAAGTTAGGTGTCGGCGATGTTAGGGAGGGCAGATTAGGGGTTAATACTATTTATTATAGGGTTAGTGAGGCGGATTAGGGGTTAATAACTTTATTATAGTAGCGGTGCGGTCCGCTCGGCAGATTAGGGGTTAATAAGTGTAGGCAGGTGGAGGCGACGTTGAAGGGGGCAGATTAGGGGTTAATAAATATAATATAGGGGTCGGCGGTGTTAGGGGCAGCAGATTAGGGGTACATAGCTATAATGTAGGTGGCGGCTCTTTGCGGTCGGCAGATTAGGGGTTAATTATTGTAGGTAGCTGGCGGCGACGTTGTGGGGGGCAGGTTAGGGGTTAATAAATATAATATAGGGGTCGGCGGTGTTAGGGGCAGCAGATTAGGGGTACATAAGTATAACGTAGGTGGCGGTCGGCAGATTAGGGGTTAAAAAAAATTAATCGAGTGTCGGCGATGTGGGGGGGCCTCGGTTTAGGGGTACATAGGTATTTTATGGGTGTTAGTGTACTTTAGAGCACAGTAGTTAAGAGCTTTATGAACCGGCGTTAGCCCAGAAAGCTCTTAACTACTGACTTTTTTCTGCGGCTGGAGTTTTGTCGTTATATTTCTAACGCTCACTTCAGACACGACTCTAAATACCGGAGTTAGAAAGATCCCATTGAAAAGATAGGATACGCAAATGGCGTAGGGGGATCTGCGGTATGGAAAAGTCGCGGCTGAAAAGTGAGCGTTAGACCCTTTTTTGAATGACTCCAAATACCGGCGGTAGCCTAAAACCAGCGTTAGGAGCCTCTAACGCTGGTTTTCACAGCTACCGCCAAACTCCAAATCTAGGCCTTATTTTGCACATGCATTAAGCCGCGTAATGCAAACAGCCAAACCGAATGCGTGCTCATGTATTCCCTATAGAAATCAAAGGAGAAGACAAATGAAAAAAAACACACAAAAACCCTAAAATGTTGCGCAAAGCCCATGACGCATTCTCTTTGAAAAGTGTACATGAAAATGCGATTATTTCATATTGTTAAAATGTTTTCACAACGGAATGTTCTATTTATTTGTAAATAAATAGTTCTCTATATAATATGAGATGATTTTTGGACTGAAATATCTATTTATTGCGAGATATGTATATGAATATATATGTGTCGATATCTCCAGATCTATATGCGAATTTCACATTGAAAATCTTTCTGAGATATTGCTAAATGTGTATACGATTGTAATGTAAAATCTTTTCATTATCTCCATTGTTAAACATATTTCTTTACATATAAATCCATGTTTCTCTATGCATGTGTATGTATGTCAAGGTAAAATCCCTGCTTCTGCTTTTTTATTCTAACACCTGAGATCTTGTATTTTTGAGCCCTTATAACTTTGTGTGCAATATTTTTTTTAAATAATTTTTATTAGACAGTAAGAAAAAAACATATCGCGCGCGGAAAACTCATAACGCGCTACTTGTAATCTTGCCCATTAAAGGGTAGAAAAAAAATGACAGCACACTGTCGCTTAAAGTCTTTTTTAGAGCTATATTTATTTTATACGTAACTTATAATATAGTAATAATAATAGGATGATGAAAACGACAAAGATCAGTAACTTTCTGTTAAAATTGCTGTTTCGGTGTAGAAAAAAGGATCACTGAATCCTTCAATTACGTTTTTATCTAGTTGTTAAAACAATCTTGTAACTAGAGGAAACACAACTCAAATGCCTGAGCTGTCCCTTGGGTGAGTTTCTGGTGTTAAGAATGTCTACAATTGGCAATGTAAGAAGGAATTACCCACGGTGACTTTTTAATGGTCTCAGAAATCACATTTCCTGGCAAACATTATAGTTAATATTACATTAGAGAAGTAAAGTGGGAAAAGAGCAGCTAATTAAAATGTAACATGCTGAGTGCCAATTAGATGATGATGCAACAGCTGAGAGGGAATTCACAAGAAGGGGCTGATAATGCTGTGGGGAAGGACTCTGCTCTATGAACTGACCTTGGACTGATTCAGACCTGTAGAACTGCTATATCTGCTGTCATAATCACCCTTGTACAAGATTGAAGAGACTAGCTGTCTACTTAAAGGGACAGTAACTTTAAAAATTAAGATCATCCTTTTTACTAGGATTCCCCAGGGGCAAGATAGTGTATCTTCATCCAAATTAATCAATGTCTCCTTGTAGTGGAGGTACAGCAGTACGTAGAAGAAAAGAGAGCACTGGTAGTGTTATACTGTGCTACTGATCACAGCTCAACGCTGTCTTAAAATTAATCCCCAGTCAGACTGTCAAAGTTTGCAGTAACACTATCTGCTTGGGTGGCTTCTGCTTGGGTGGCTGCTGCAAGAAGTTAGAACAAACTTTTACAGTCTGGTGATTAATATTTGTCTTAAAGGGATATGAAATCCAAATGGTTTCTTTCATGATTCGGATAGAGCATGCAATTTTAAGCAACTTTCTAATTTACTTCTATTATCATTTTTTTTCGTTCTCTGGGTACCTATATTTGAAAAAGTAGTAATGTAAGCTTAGGAGCCAGCCCATTTTTGGTTTTGACCCTGGGCATCACTTGCTGATTGGATGGCTACATTTAGCCACCAATCAGCATGCACTAAACAGGTGCTGAACCAAAAATGGTCTGGCTCCTAAGCTTACATTCCTGCTTTTCAAATAAAGATAGCAAGAGAACAAAGAAAATTTGTTAATAGGAATAAACGAGAAAGTTGCTTAAAATTGCATGCTCTATCTGAATCATGAAAGAAAAAAAATTGGGTTTCATATCCCTTTAACGACCAAGGACGTACGCCACACGTCCTAAAAAAAAATACAGTTAATGACCGAGGACGTGTGGCGTACATCCTTGGTCTGGAAAGCAGCTGGAAGCAATCCTGCTCGCTTCCAGCTGCTTTCCGGTTATTGCAGTGATGCCTCGATATGGAGGCATCCTGCAATAACCCCCCTTGGCCATCCAATGCAGAGAGAGCCACTCTGTGGCCCTCTCTGCACCGGACATCGATGGCCGGTATCGTTGGTGGGTGGGAGCTTACGTGGGAGGCGGGTGGGCGGCCATCAATGCTCTGTGTGGAGTGGAGGGGTGCTGAATCGGGGGCGGAACCTACGGGGGCGTGCACGGGAGCGCGTGCGTGCATGGGAGCGCGCGCATGCACGGGGGGTGGTGGACGGGCGCGTGCATGGGGCGGGAGCGGGTGGGAACTGCTACACTACAGAAAAAAATAAAGTTAAAAGTTAAAAAAAACTAATAAAGTTTAAGAATTAAAAATGTAATCTAAGGGATCTGGAAGGGGTTGGGGGTTGGTCTTGGTGGGGGGGGGGAAACTACACTACAGAAAAGAGCATTTTTTTAAAAAAAGGCACATTTTTTACAAAACTGGGTACTGGCAGACAGCTGCCAGTACCCAAGATGGCTCCCATTAAGGCAGAGGGGAAGGGTTAGAGAGCTGTTTGGTGGGGGATCAGTGAGGTTGGGGTCTAAGGGGGGATCCTACACATCAGCATATGTAAATATGCTTCTTTTTTTTTTTTAAAAGGGCGAAATACCTTTTATTTTAGTACTGACAGAGTTTCTGCCAGTACTTAAGATGGCGGGGACAATTGTGGGGTGGGGGAGGGAAGAGAGCTGTTTGGGAGGGATCAGGGGGTCTGATGTTTCAGGTGGGATGCTGAGCTCTACACTAAAGATAACATTAACCCTGCAAGCTCCCTACAAGCTACATAATTAACCCCTTCACTGCTAGCCATAATACACGTGTGATGCGCAGCGGCATTTAGAGGCCTTCTAATTACCAAAAAGCAATGCCAAAGCCATATATGTCTGCTATTTCTGAACAAAGGGGATCCCAGAGAAGCATTTACAACCATTTGTGCCATAATTGCACAAGCTGTTTGTAAATAATTTCAGTGAGAAACCTAAAATTGAGAAAAATTTTACGTTTTTTTTAATTTGATTGCATTTGGCGGTGAAATGGTGGCATGAAATATACCAAAATTGGCCTAGATCAATACTTGGGGTTGTCTACTACACTACACTAAAGCTAAAACTACCCCAAAAAGCTCCCTACATGCACCCTGATTAACCCCTTCACTGCTGGGCATAATACACGTGTGGTGCGCAGTGGCATTTAGCGGCCTTCTAATTACCAAAAAGCAACGCCAAAGTCATATATGTCTGCTATTTCTGAACAAAGGGGATCCCAGAGAAGCATTTACAACCATTTGTGCCATAATTGCACAAGCTGTTTGTAAATAATTTCAGTGAGAAACCTAAAATTGAGAAAAATTTTACTTTTTTTTTAATTTGATTGCATTTGGCGGTGAAATGGTGGCATGAAATATACCAAAATTGGCCTAGATCAATACTTGGGGTTGTCTACTACACTACACTAAAGCTAAAACTACCCCAAAAAGCTCCCTACATGCACCCTGATTAACCCCTTCACTGCTGGGCATAATACACGTGTGGTGCGCAGTGGCATTTAGCGGCCTTCTAATTACCAAAAAGCAACGCCAAAGTCATATATGTCTGCTATTTCTGAACAAAGGGGATCCCAGAGAAGAATTTACAACCATTTATGCCATAATTGCACAAGCTGTTTGTAAATAATTTAAGTTAGAAACCAAAAGTTTGTGAAAAAATTTGTGAAAAGTGAACGATTTTTTGTATTTGATTGCATTTGGCGGTTAAATGGTGGCATGAAATATACCAAAATGGGCCTAGATCAATACTTTGGGTTGTCTACTAAAAAAAAATATTTACATGTCAATGGATATTCAGAGATTCCTGAAAGATATCAGTGTTCTAATGTAACTAGCGCTAATTTTGAAAAGAAATGGTTTGGAAATAGCAAAGTGCTACTTGTATTTATGGCCCTATAGTTTACAAAAAAAGCAAAGAACATGTAAACATTGGGTATTTCTAAAATCAAGACAAAATTTAGAAACTATTTAGCATGGGTGTTTTTTGGTGGTTGTAGATGTGTAACAGATTTTGGGGGTCAAAGTTAGAAAAAGTGTGTTTTTTTCCATTTTTTCCTCATATTTTATAATTGTTTTTATAGTAAATTATAAGATATGATGAAAATAATGATATCTTTAGAAATTCCATTTAATGGCGAGAAAAACGGTATATAATATGTGTGGGTACAGTAAATGAGTAAGAGGAAAATTACAGCTAAACACAAACACCTCAAAAATGTAAAAATAGCCTTGGTCCCAAACGGACAGAAAATGGAAAAGTGCTGTGGTCATTAAGGGGTTAAGTGATAAGGATTTAGGGCAGTTTATGGCCATAATAATTAAGTAATAAACACCTAGATTACGAGTTTTGCGTTAACAGTGGTGCGGTGCAAACGAGCAGTTTTCCCTCATCACTCACTTGCAGACAACACTGGTATTACAGGTTTTTACAAACCCGGCATTAACCGCAAAAAAGTGAGCGAAGAGCAAAATTTTGCTCCACATCTCACCTAAATACCAGCGCTGCTTACGGTAGCGGTGAGCAGGTAAAACATGCTTATGAATGATTTCCCCATAGGAATCAATGTGGGAGAGCCGACTGCAAAAAAGCAGCGTTCAGCTTCTAAGGCAGTCCCATTGATTCCTATGGGGAAATACATTTTATGTCTACACCTAACACCCTAACATGAATCCCAAGTCTAAACACCCCTAATCTTACACTTATTAACCCCTAATCTGATGCCCCCAACATCGCAGACACCTACATTATATTTATTAACCCCTAATCTGCCGCCCCCAATGTCGCCGCAACCTAACTACATTTATTAACCCCTAATCTGCCGCCCACAACGTCGCTGCCACTATATTAAATGTATTAACCCCTAAACCTGTCTAACCCTAAACCTAACCCCCCCTAACTGAAATATAATTTTAATAAATATAAATAAAATTACTATCATTAAAGGGACAGTAAACCTTAAAAATAATGTTATATAATTCTGCACATAGTGCAGAATTATATAACATTATTTAAGTGCTATAGTTCTAAAAGCCTTTTTTACCTTTAAATATGTAAAAATGATGGCGCTTTTACAGACCCGCTCTCTGCTCTCTGCTGAGCCGGTCTGTAATATTTAGTCAGCGCATCGGGCCAGCTGTATAGTCACAGCCCGGCCCGACCGCGCCATAAGACTAAGTGCAGCTCGCTCCTGTGACAGGGGTTAGGGGTTAATATGTTTATTCTAGTGGCAGCGACGTTGTGGGCGGCAGATTAGGGGTTAATAAATGTAGTTAGGTTGCGGCGACATTGGGGGTGGCAGATTAGGGGTTAATAAATATAATGTAGGGTTTGGCGATGTTGGGGGCCGCAGATTAGGGGTTCATAACTATAATGTAGGGGGAAGCGATGTCCGGAGCGACAGATTAGGGGTTAATAATATAATGTAGGTGTCAGCGATGTCGAAGGTGGCAGATTATGGGTTAATAAGCGTAAGATTAGGGGTGTTTAGACTTAGGGTTCATGTTAGGGTGTTATGTGTAGACATAAAAAGTGTTTCCCCATAGGAATCAATGGGGCTGTGTTAGGAGCTTTACGCTGCTTTTTTGCAGGTGTTAGGTTTTTTTCAGTCGGCTCTCCCCCATTGATTCCTATGGGGAAATCGTGCACAAGCACGTTTTAGCAGCTCACCGCTAACGTAAGCAGCGCTGGTATTGAGGTGAGATGTAGAGCTAAATTTTGCTCTTCGCTCACTTTTTTGCGGTTAACGTCGGGTTTCTAAAAACCTGTAATACCAGCGTTGTCTGCAAGTGAGCGGTGAGCTTAAACTGCTCGTTAGCACCGCACCCCTGTTAACGCAAAACTCGTAATCTAGGTAGTAGTATATACTAACATATAATTTGGTGGCACTGCAGAAGATTATTATATTTATCACATTGATATAACATAGTTTGTAGTAAATTAAAAATAATTATCTAAGAAAAAAAATTAATAATTTTGCAATATTTATTTTTTTCATTGGTCAAAATTGTATTAGCGTTTTTAATTTAACCAAATACTAAGCCAAAATAATAATGTCTGTTACTAGTGAATCAAATGAATCTGTACTCAGTGTTGAAATATGTCCCCCAAAATTACCCCTTACTAAAGCTGATTCCCTTAAAATAGACGCTATAAGCCACATTAAATATAGGTGTAATATTGCGGGTGGTTTAAATGATTATATGGATATGCTTACCAATAAGGCCAAAAATATTGCTATTGATAATGGAAGGTGGAATGAAAAAAGTGAATTGCTTTTAAAAAGCGTGATGAGCTAATACTCACATCCTGGCCCTTTGTACTATGCATTATTGATGAAATGTCCACCCACCTTATAGAAAAGAAATTGCAATTACAGGAGCTAGAAGATGATATTCACTCAACTCGCAGAAAGCCAAAGAGAGTTAAGTGAATTAAAAATGCTGTATTGAGGGGCGTGTCTAGGTGACGGCCATGTAAGCTGACAAAATCAGAGTCTCCCGGTAACATCTAGATAATCCGCCAATTATCTTAGGAGAATAGTTGCATCTTTCTTTATTACTTCCAGATTTGATATAATTACAGCTTGCTTAGCAGATCCATATCAAGATTGACTTATCTACTCCTTGAGGGTCCTGATCTAGACTGTTTAGGACACGACGACATAGGCGGCGGCCTATTCCTACATGCTCAAACCCCCCCCCCCAGTTCGCTGGGTTAAGCAACAGTTTATCTGCTGTTTTCAAAGCTATATATCACTTAGCTGGCACCTAGCTTACAAATTGGGGATCCAATAAACAGACTTAATTGATCTGAGTCAACATGTCAGAAAACCGGAGTGAGATGGAGCTTAAAATTAAGTCATCATTAGCAGCCTTGATCCAAAATTGTGATGATATCTTTATCAGCCTCCATTATATATCACTTATGGGTGGAGGAGTACATGACTCGACTAACCCTGGAGACTGCAGCACTACCCCACTATTTAATCTACAAGCCAAGGAGGGAGATGGCAACAGATAACATACTTCCCCTGTGGAGGTGGAGGCAGTTCAACCCCAGAAAAAGGTGCCCGTGTTGGAGATACTACACCTCTATGAACCTCCACGAGTTGCTCACTATGTATATCCAAGAGGGTGCTTAACCTTTCATCCCAAGCATAATAAGGTGAGGCCGGACCCCGCTGCATGGGGGCCACATGGAATGATGTCGGAGGCTGAGTCTGCTACAGGCCGGACCGCTACTCCTCTACCAAAGTTTACTGCCTATCGGAAGAAGTATCGGAGACTCAAACGGCATTGGATGGGGAGGATCGAAAGGGGAGCCGAGACCTAAACACAGACTGAGAACTCCCGTTATGAGAATCATGCATCTATGGCTCAACTCTTTTCACTGCTACAGCTGCGACTCCTCGACTAAACATCTGAAACCAGAGATAAGTGTTGGCAGAGGAATATGGAGCCCACAATATACCAACAGCAGCCTGCTAGAACCTATTAAAAGCAGAGTCGGCTAAAGTCTCCATTAACATGCTTTTTACTGAGACCCAAGTAAAGGACCCTGTCTTGATAATGTTTGTGATACATGAACCTGCTAATCTGTTAATACTTTACTGTCTCCATAGTATTTCTTTTACTTTTTTTAGCTTGGCAGCTAGCGTTTATAGATTTAGGCTGTAAGAGATGCTAGAAACCACACAAATGTATAGTGTTCTTCATAGGTTTCTATTTAAAGTGGTTGACATAAGGGTAAGGTTCAGGAGGTATTTACTGGACATAAGCTAAGCAACATATATTGGCGTTATTAACATGATGATTTCTCTTAATAACTATACTTGTTAATATTATTATCTATATTACTCCACAGGGGCTGATGATGCAAAGTTGACCCCCTGCTTAATAAGCACACTATTACTTCTTACTTACTAACATGACTAGCACTATACATATCTCACTAGCAGCTAATTATTCTCACAATGGTTGACTACTAATGTTTTACTATTTTTCTTATGATATTCAATTAGATAAAATCTTCCCCATAGTTGTTGTGTGCCAGAAGTAGACTGTAAGTTACTAAGCCTGATCATTTTCATCTAAGTAAGATCTCTACCCAGATCAATTTTTTAGAATAATTGTTAAGTAACCACCCAACTAACCTCAGAGTTATCCCCTTTATATATACAAGTAAATGAAACTATGAAACAACTATATAGCTTTTTGGCCTTTTTTACCATTTTAAGTCACACAGTTGGAGTTTTCTCTTGTGTTTAGAAAACTGAGTTCATGGGAGGATACATATAAGTGGATGTAAGATATGAGAATGCCGGATACTTGAAACTAGCTCTTCCTAGAATTCACACTCAAATGTCTGATTTGTTGGTCCTTCCGCCTTCATATGTTTGTCATTACCTATGCTAGGCTTATCATACTATAATTATTACTGTTGCGCACTACAAGTCACCTATTACATACTCTTTCTGTTTTATCAGAAACTAGCCTTCCTTTTAAGTTAGTTGGGTCCAAAAGAAACCATTCATTTTGATAGTCCTCCTTGTTTTAGCTATATAAGTTATGTTTGGTGACCTTGTATTCCCTGGGAGGAGCTAAACATATTCAATTCTATAAATTGTGTGCACTTCAAGTCACCTATTGTATATTTCATTTGTTGTATCAGTTACTAGTTCCCTTTCTAATATATGTGGGTCCAAAAGTGACCACTCATTTTGCTAGTCCTCCTATTTTTTGTTACACAAGTTCTGTTAGGTCCAAGAGTGACCTTATGTGTCTTAGGAGGAGTGGAATATATTCAATATTGTAAAATAGAGGTTCATGATGCCTACTCTTTGTCACTCTTTGTAGTTATATATATGCTTATTTCAATAGCTATAGTTAAGCTGAAAATGTTGACAGTATTGTTATGAAGCAATCAATGTGTGATGTTTATTTTGAACAACCTCAATAAAAAATTATTAGAAAAAAAAAAAGGCTGTATCGCCATAATGAAAACCCCTCTCTTGATAGTGAAAATAATGAAAACAATAATGCAGGTATTTTAAAAACCCTAAAAGAATTTATGAGAAATGAACTGCAAAACATTAGGGAAGAATTTAAACAAAGGACCCCTATTGGGTCAGAGGTAAACTTCCCACATAGACAGTCACCTCATGCTTTAAATTCAGGGAACTTCTACACTTCGGAGGGGGAGGGGAGTGATAATAGTGAGTCAGTAGGCGGAGCCAGCTATCCAGATAGCACATGTAATACTAACGTATGTAAGGGTCTCCCCATAGTAAATATAGGGCAGATAGGGGGCACTCCAGCCACAAAAACAAGGTCCCTAGGAAGGCCCAAGATACATATAATAAGGTATATGACACCCCTAAAATATTTACTTTCTTAACTGGTACAGTACCTAATTTTTCCAACAAGGGAACCGATTCTATAATTGACCACTTAGAGGCCTATAAAAATGCTTTATCCATAATGAATGTTAATAGTGAGCAGTCAAAAATTACATTTCTGCCCTGGGTATTTGAGGGTAAACATCACACGTTCTTTGCTTCACTAAAGGATATGAATATTCATTCCTGGAGTAAAACAAAACAACAGTGCAAAAAGGAGTTTGGGCAATATCGCACGAAAACAGCCGCTAAAATAGCTGTATATGGGTTGAAATGTAGCGCAAATCAGAGCCCTATAGAATTCCTTTCAGCACTAAAAAGTGCGTACAGTATGGCCAAAGACTACCCCATATTTGATAGCTCAGAATTTGTGAATCTGTTTTCTGAAGCACTACCCTCACACATCAAGCTTAATTTGGCTAGAGATTTTGATGAGAACTGCTCATTGGACTGGCTGATCAAAGAGAGTACAAAGTTATACTCTATTCAGCAGTCCGGTGAACAGGGGGTTAAATGTGAGCCAAGGCCCAGCCCCAAAATTGTTTCAGAAACTAGTCCCCTCAATTAGGAGTCTAAAAAGAAAACTTATGTGGAAGTGGCCTGAGAAAACAGGCCTTTCCCACAAAGTTTTAACTCTGCCCCTCCCCCATCAAGGACCAAGGTGCAGAGAGAATATACTCAAAATGGGGGGGATACCCAGACAAATAGTTATCCCCAAAGAGATGAACACCCACAAGGGTATTAATACCAAAAGTGGCGAAAATACTCTCAGGGTAACCACGTCAATATAGAAAGACTAGCTATGATTCTGAGGGATCCCAAGGATCCAGGAATCAGTACCCTGGGATATCAAAAAATCAGTCCATGGGTAGAAATAGCTTGTTCAATCAAGTGGGCCAACTCCGTGCGCAAGTAAGTCAATTATGTACACTATTCACTAATATGAGTCACGTTTTGACGGGTCAGCACCCTAATAATCCTTTTTTAGGGGTACAGCCAGTGGCCAGCAGTGGGCCACAGGCACAGTCATAAATACTCTTGTATTACCTGAGGGAGAGGGGAGAGATATACCAAATTAAATGATAAATATCAATAATGGTACTAATCATGTTCTCTCCCTAAAGACCAGAAATGGACGATTAAGCAGTGATGACGGGCAGCCTCAGCCTGGAAGCTCTAACAAACCTTTTCTTTTGCAGTTGTCCCCTAACCTTATTCCCACAGATGCAGTACACAGGAACCCCGTCAGCCCTATTATAGAGGAAGTGACTGGTAAGAACGAAAATTCTTCTGCATCAGGTAAAGTGGTTGATACAAGTAAAACTTGGCAAAGCCCACAAATGTGTAAACATGCAAATTTTATGTGTGAAATGATAGAAGTTGCAGGGAGATATTATGTATTAGCTGAGCTCCAGGATTCAGTTTCCAACCCTATCATGGGATTAATTGATACTGAATCCCAGGCAACTATTTTATCCCACAGCTACTACACACAGCTAAATGAGCTAACACCCCACAAACCTAAACTAAAGGAATTTGATGGTTCACTAATAGGTGTTGGGGGTGACTCTCTCAAAGTCTACGGTACTGCATGGTTAAAGCTAAAGCTGGGGAACAGGGTAATAAGATACCCTGTCATTATAGTGGATCAGCCGACTGATCGCGTATTCATTAGTATTGACCTTCTTAAGCAATTAAGTGCCATAATTGATTGCATAAATAATGTAATTTGGTCACAAGTAAAAAGTCCTATTAATTATGAGCGGTCCATCAGGTCTCACATCAGACATAACTGTCATGTGGTGGAAGAGAAACCAGATGCTGTGGAGATTCATTTCAGGAATAACTCTGTACCTGAAATCACTATCCTACAAATAGATGATCAGACCCCCCTAATCAGCTCTGATGGTAATACTTTTACAATTTCGCCTAGGAAGATAGCCAATTTTACCCTAGACGGCGATGTATTAACCATATCTCTCCATAGGGGGACACTATGTCCCCTAAAGGGGAGATCACTCTGAAATCCTTGCAGAAATTGAGAAAATTAAAGATAATCTATTTATCCCTATGCAAGTGCATGACCTTGGTAAAACCAAGTATGCTAAATTAAATTTAAAACAGGAAGCTAGCTACATAATCGAAGGTTTATTAGCACAGATCGCTGAACCTAAAGGGATTAAATATATTTCTCCCCTAGATCTCTGGGTCTATGACCTAGATAACAGGTCTGAAAGTTATAACATCACTGATAAATGTTTATTATCTATCTCCATAGGTAATAAATCAGCGAAGCACCTGTTTTTAGTTTTAAATAGTCCCCATAGTCAAATATATATATATATATATATATATATATATATATCGGCTATTGTGCATAACATGACCCCACAGGATATCACCTTGTCCAAGGGAACGACCATAGGATATTCTCTAGAATCCAATTACTACACTTTTGGATTCCAGAATAATGTAATTGGGCTAATACCTGAAGGATTCTTAACTGAAGAACAGTTAATAGAACAATCCTTTGCATCTATGCCAGAGGGATTGTTTACATTTCAGTCTATTTAACCCTTCAGCTCCGAGGAAGGCATCAGTAAAATTTAAGAAGCCTCCCTAGTATTTGATCAGCTGAACAAAGAGCAAGAATACCCAGAATCATTGGGGCAATGTAAATTATAATCAAGGGGATCTCACCTCTAGGTTGGAGAAAGCCTATGAGATAGGAAAGCCTGAAATCTTTCCAGGATTTCAGCAAATAGTCGAAGAGCAAATCTCCTTAGCTAATGACTGTTGCAGTGATGATGAACCTAAACAGTTACGAGAACTCCTGATGGAGTACAAAGATATTTTTTCTAGGGATTCTTATGACTGTGGGACTACAGACCTCCACATTGCAAGAATCCAAACAGATCCCAATGAACCACCTGTCTTTGTTAAACAGTACATACTTTCTTTAGCCTCATATGATTCTCTTGCAGAAATCATAAAAAACCTGGAAGAAAGGGATATCATCAGACAGATGCACAACTCTTTTAACAATCCTATTCTAGGTGTTCTTAAGCCCAATGGACAATGGCGTTTGTGTGCTGACTTAAGACCGCTAAACAAACAAGTGTACATGTCTGGCTGGCCTGTGCCATAGATTGACCAGTGCCTAGCGCAGATGCAGGGATCCAAAATATTCACTGCCATTGATTGTGCACAGGGATATTGGACTATAAAGGTACACGAGGAAGACCAGCATAAGCTTGCATTCTCGTTCCAAAGGGTCCAGTATGCATTCAGGCTCCCATTTGGATGCATGAATTTCGACATGAATTTGCTATGCCTGATGCACTGGAAAGGGGGACCTTATCTTATGTTGATGATGTTTTGATCAAAAGCACAGACTTTGAAAAACACATCACAGAACTTAAACACATCCTCAGCCAACTTAGAAGGGCAGGTGTCAAATTATCCCTACAAAAAGCTCAAAGGTGCCGCACTCGTGTAAACTTCTTGGGACATGAAGTTACTTCTGAAGGGTTAAACCCTCAGAAGAAAAAGGTGGAAGCTATAGTAAATTCTAAGAACCCAACTAACTTAAGGGGTATGACAAACTATTCTTGCACATTTATTCATAATTATGCAGAATTAGCTAAACCACTGCTACCTCTTCTAAAGAAGGATGTGAAATTGCACTGGAGTGAGGCTCAAGAGACAGCCATCAGAGAGCTGAAGAGGAAACTCACTCAAGCACCTTGCTTAGTATACCCTCAAGGGGGTAAACCTTTCTACTTAGAAACAGGTTACACAGATATAAGCATGAGTGCTATTCTATACCAAAAGCATGATAACTTAAGCAAAGTCATTGCTTATGCGAGCAAAGCAATATCCCCAGTAGAAATAAAATGTAGTGTCTTCGATAGAGCCCTCTTATCTATTGTATGGACTCTAGAACATTTCTGCAGCTACATACAGGGCGATAAAATTATTGTAGAAACGTCCCACCAGCCTTTGCTATATCTACAAAGTGAGAAAATAAGAGATGGGAACCTGTCTAAAAGCCGCATAATCGCTTGGATTCTTTCCTTACAAGGCTGGCCTTTAGAAATTCACTATAAGCAAAACAAAAAGAATCCAGTCACACAGGGGCTTGCCGAGCTCCATGACTGTACTGCTAATAATCATGGGGAAGAGTTAATAGAAGATGATTTCCTGGAGGAACAATTGCTTCCCCCATTTAAAATATACATAGTGGACAGAAGGAAGCAGCACCACCAATCCTTTTCAAGCAGGTTTATTCAGCTTTAATAAGCCAGACCACAAATGGAATACATTTCGGACAGAATCCTTAGTCATGAATGGCTATACCTCTATACAACATGCCTTAAATACTCAACAAACCACACCCCCATCACACCTGATATACCTAGGCCAGCCCCTTATAGGAGTTGACACAATTATATTCAATACATGTTTTAACAATCCTATTCAATGTAATATAATAGAGAACACAGGCATGTATATATGTACATAACAATCAAATCCAGAATAAATAACAAATCAAATACTATATATCCAAAAGAGAAATTAAAAACAGAAAGGTCAAATTCCTTATTCATGCCTTTTGGAAACATAGATTTAGAGTTTTGTCGGTAACAACTCGCTTAGCTAATGATGGCTTTTTTCCCCCCGCACCTTTTAAATACCGCTGGTATTTAGAGTTCACAGAAGGGCTGGGTTAGGCTCCAAAAAGGGAGCGTATAGCATATTTACCGTCATTGCAACTCTCAATACCAGCGGTGCTTAAGGACGCGGCCAGCTTCAAAAACGTGCTCGTGCACGATTCCCCCATAGAAAACAATGGGGCAGTTTGAGCTGAAAAAAAAACCTAACACCTGCAAAAAAGCAGCGTTCAGCTCTTAACGCAGCCCCATTGTTTCCTATGGGGAAACAGTTTCTAAGTCTGCACCTAACACCCTAACATGAACCCCGAGTCTAAACACCCCTATCCTTACACTTATTAACCCCTTATCTGCTGCCCCCGCTATCGCTGACCTCTGCATATTTTTTTAACCCCTAATCTGCCGCTCCGTACACAGCCGCAACCTACATTATACCTATGTATCCCTAATCTGCTGCCCCTAACACCGCCGACCCCTATATTATATTTATTAACCCCTAATCTGCCCCCCACAACGTCGCCGCCACCTACCTACAATTATTAACCCCTAATCTGCCGACCGGACCTCACTGCTACTATAATAAAGTTATTAACCCCTAACCCACCTCACTAACCCTATAATAAATAGTATTAACCCCTAATATGCCCTCCCTAACATCGCTGACACCTAACTTCAAGTATTAACCCCTAATCTGCCGACCGGACCTCACCGCTACTCTAATAAATGTATTAACCCCTAAAGCTAAGTCTAACCCTAACCCTAACACCCCCCTAAGTTAAATATAATTTAAATCTAACTAAATAAATTAACTCTTATTAAATAAATTATTCCTATTTAAAGCTAAATTCTTACCTGTAAAATAAACCCTAATATAGCTACAATATAAATTATAATTATATTGTAGCTATTTTAGGAATAATATTTATTTTACAGGCAACTTTGTAATTATTTTAACCAGGTACAATAGCTATTAAATAGTTAATAACTATTTAATAGCTACCTAGTTAAAATAATTACAAAATTACCTGTAAAATAAATCCTAACCTAAGTTACAATTAAACCTAACACTACACTATCAATAAATTAATTAAATAAAATACCTACAATTAAATCTAACACTACACTATCAATAAATTAATTACATGAAATACCTACAAATAAATACAATTAACTAAAGTACAACAAATAAAAAAAGCTAAGTTACAAAAATAAAAAAAATAATTACAAACATAATAAAAATATTACAACAATTTTAAGCTAATTACACCTACTCTAAGCCCCCTAATAAAATAACAAAGCCCCCCAAAATAAAAAAATGCCCTACACTATTCTAAAATTAAAATAGAAAAGCTCTTTTACCTTACCAGCCCTTTAAAGGGCCTTTTGCGGGGCATGCCCCAAAGAATTCAGCTCTTTTGCCTGTAAAAATAAACACAATACCCCCCCAACATTACAACCCACCACCCACATACCCCTAATCTAACCCAAACCCCCCTTAAATAAACCTAACACTAAGCCCCTGAAGATCTTCCTACCTTATATTCACCACATCGGGTATCACCGATCCATCCAGGCTCCAAAATCTTCATCCAAGCCCAAGCGGGGGCTGGAGATCCATCATCCGGCTGAAGTCCAGAAATCAGCCAATCAGATTCAAGTTTAATCCGATTGGCTGATCCAATCAGCCAATCAGATTGAGCTCGCATTCTATTGGCTGATCGGAACAGCCAATAGAATGCGAGCTCAATCTGATTGGCTGATTCAATCAGCCAATCAGACTTTCCCTACCTTAATTCCGATTGGCTGATAGAATCCTATCAGCCAATTGGAATTCGAGGGACGCCATCTTGGATGACGTCATTTAAAGGAACCTTCATTCGGACTTAGGACGTCGGAAGAAGAGGAAGGATCTGCGCCGGAGGTCTTCAAGATGGAGCCGCTCGTCATCGGATGAAGATAGAAGATGCCGCTTGGATGAAGATGGTTGCCGGTCCGGATCTCCTCTTCTGCCCGGATAGGATGAAGACTTTGGAGCCTCTTCTGGACTTCTTCTTGCCGCTTGATAGAAGACTTCAGCCGGATGATGGATCTCCAGCCCCCGCTTGGACTTGGATGAAGATTTCGGAGCCTGGATGGATCGGTGATACCCAGTGTGGTGAAGATAAGGTAGGAAGATCTTCAGGGGCTTAGTGTTAGGTTTATTTAAGGGGGGTTTGGATTAGATTAGGGGTATGTGGGTGGTGGGTTGTAATGTTGGGGGGGGTATTGTGTTTATTTTTACAGGCAAAAGAGCTGAATTCTTTGGGGCATGCCCCGCAAAAGGCCCTTTTAAGGGCTGGTAAGGTAAAAGAGCTTTTCTATTTTAATTTTAGAATAGGTTAGGGCATTTTGGGGGGCTTTGTTATTTTCTTAGGGGGCTTAGAGTAGGTGTAATTAGCTTAAAATTGTTGTAATATTTTTATTATGTTTGTAATTATTTTTTTTATTTTTTGTAACTTAGCTTTTTTTATTTGTTGTACTTTAGTTAGTTTATGTAATTGTATTTATTTGTAGGTATTTCATGTAATTAATTTATTGATAGTGTAGTGTTAGATTTAATTGTAGGTATTTTATTTAATTAATTTATTGATAGTGTAGTGTTAGGTTTAATTGTAACTTAGGTTAGGATTTATTTTACAGGTAATTTTGTAATTATTTTAACTAGGTAGCTATTAAATAGTTATGAACTATTTAATAGCTATTGTACCTGGTTAAAATAAATACAAAGTTGCCTGTAAAATAAATATAAATCCTAAAATAGCTACAATATAATTATAATTTATATTGTAGCTATATTAGGGTTTATTTTACAGGTAAGTATTTAGCTTTAAATAGGAATAATTTATTTATAAGAGTTAATTTATTTCGTTAGATTTAAATTATATTTAACTTAGGGGGGTGTTAGTGTTAGGGTTAGACTTAGCTTTAGGGGTTAATACATTTATTATAGTAGCAGTGAGGTCGGGTCGGCAGATTAGGGGTTAATACTTGAAGTTAGGTGTTGGCGATGTTAGGGAGGGCAGATTAGGGGTTAATACTATTTATTATAGGGTTATTGAGGCGGGAGTGAGGCGGATTAGGGGTTAATAACTTTATTATAGTAGCGGTGAGGTCCGGTCGGCAGATTAGGGGTTAATAATTGTAGGTAGGTGGCGGCGACATTGGGGGCGGCAGATTAGGGGTTAATAAATATAATATAGGGGTCGGCGGTGTTAGGGGCAGCAGATTAGGTGTACATAGGGATAACGTAGGTTGCGGCGGTGTGAGGTCGGCAGATTAGGGGTTACAAAAATGTATTAGAGTGGTGGCGATGTGGGGGGACCTTGGTTTAGGGGTATATAGGTAGTTTATGGGTGTTAGTGTACTTTAGAGCACAGTAGTTAAGAGCTTTATGAACCGGCGTTAGCCCAGAAAGCTCTTAACTCCTGACTTTTTTCTGCGGCTGGAGTTTTGTCGTTAGATTTCTAACGCTCACTTCAGCCAAGACTCTAAATACCGGCGTTAGAAGGATCCCATTGAAAAGATAGGATACGCAAATGGCGTAGGGGGATCTGCGGTATGGAAAAGTCGCGGCTGCAAAGTGAGCGTTAGACCCTTACCTACAAGACTCTAAATACCAGCGGTAGCCCAAAACCAGCGTTAGGAGCCTCTAACGCTGGTTTTGACGGCTAACGCCAAACTCTAAATCTAGCCGATAGGCCTCTAGTTATCAATGTCTGTTGGACCTTATCCGACAGTGCGGATCAGGTCCGACAGACATCGCTGAATACGGCGAGCAATACGCTCGCCGTATTCAGCATTGCACCAGCAGCTCACAAGAGCTGCTGGTGCAACGCCGCCCCCTGCAGACTCGCGGCCAATGGGCCGCCAGCAGGGGGGTGTCAATCAACCCGATCGTACTCGATCTGGTTGATTTCCGGCGATGTGTGTCCGCCTGCTCAGAGCAGACTGACAGGTTATGGAGCAGCGGTCTTTGTGACCGCTGCTTCATAACTGGTGTTTCTGGCGAGCCTCAGTATTCTCCTGCATAGACTCCATCATGCGGACCCAGTGCAAGAAAAGTGCAAAGAATAATACTATAAACATCCAAAGTATCCAGCACCTGGGTACAATAAATGGTGTGCCAGCAACCAGGCTCCTGCACAAACCCCAACACAAATAGTGGACAGAAGAAAGCAGCACCACCAATCCTTTTCAAGCAGGTTTATTCAGCTTTAATCAGCCAGACCACAAATGTAATACAACATTTCGGACAGAATCCTTAGTCATGAATGGCTATACCATATAACATGCCTTAAATACTCAGCAAACCACACCCCCATCAAACCTTATATACCTAGGCCAGCCCCTTATAGGAGATAACACAATTATATGCAATACATGTTATAACAATCCTATTCGATGTAATATAATAGAGAATACAGGCATGTATATATGTACATAACAATCAAATCCAGAATAAATAACAAATCAAATACAATATATCCAAAAGAGAAATTAAAAACAAACAGAAAGGTCAAATTCCTTATTCATGCCTTTTGAGAACATAGTGTCTAATTTACTGATCCAAAAAACCTCTCTTATTTTCAGGATCTTGACCCTATCCCCACCCCTCTTAAGAATCTTAATTTGTTCTAGGACCTGAAATCTAAGTTGGTTTGAAGAATACTTTGTCTATGGTCACCCATTATTTTTACAGTATTGCGCCAACTGGTGGCGATACATAGATGATATTTTTGGCGTATGGCTGGGTAACATTGGGACCCTTGAGAGATTTGTTTCTGATTTAAATTCTGCTACTTGTAGAATCATCCCCCTTCTCTCACCAAATCCCTTCCTAAAAGTCAATTTTTAAGGGTGAGACGTATTGTGTCCGAGGATGATTTGGTAAAACAGAGACTTAGGGAGATGGGGGATCGCTTTAGAACTAGGGGATACCCCAATGATCTTATTCAATCTGAGATTGGCAATACCCTTAGGATCTCTAGCCAGTCACTTTTAATGATAAAAGACCCTGGAAAAGAGAAATCTGACAGATTGTTTTTTTCAGTCAATATTCCCCTTAGTATACAAATTCAGAGGGTTTTACGCCGACATTGGCATGTTTTGAGGACCTGTGATCCTAAGGTTAAAGAATTTTGTAAACTCTTTATGCCTGCCTATAAAAGGGGTAGGAATTTGGGGTGTTCCAATTGTAACAGAATTAATATGGGACCTGTTTTCTGTCATCCAAGAACTGGTCATACATATGAAATTAGAGGTCATTATACCTGTAATACTGAGTTTGTGGTTTACTTAATTAAGTGCCCATGTGGTTTTGGGTACGTTAGCGAGACCACCCGTAGTGTCCACGAATGTTTCAACCAGCACAAAAGCAACATTAGAACTAAAAAATTTGAGGCACCTGTTGCTAATCATTTTTTGTCTGTTGGTCTTAACCAACTTAGATTTCAGGTCCTAGAACAAATTAAAATTCCTAGAAGGGGTGGGGATAAGGTCAAGATCCTGAAAATAAGAGAGTTTTTTTGGATCCATAAATTAGACACTATGGCCTAGATTTAGAGTTCGGCGGTAGCCGTCAAAACCAGCGTTAGAGGCTCCTAACGCTGGTTTTGGCCGCCCGCTGGTATTTGGAGTCAGTGATTAAAGGGTCTAACGCTCACTTTACAGCCGCGACTTTTCCATACCGCAGATCCCCCTACGCCATTTGCGTAGCCTATCTTTTCAATGGGATCTTTCTAACGCTGGTATTTAGAGTCGTTTCTGCAGTGAGCGTTAGAGCTCTAACGACAAGATTCCAGCCGCCTGAAAAAAGCAGGAGTTAAGAGCTTTCTGGCTAACGCCGGTTCATAAAGCTCTTAACTACTGTACCCTAAACTACACTAACACCCATAAACTACCTATGTACCCCTAAACCGAGGTCCCCCCACATCGCCGCCACTCGATTAAAATTTGTAACCCCTAATCTGCCGACCGCCACCTACGTTATACTTATGTACCCCTAATCTGCTGCCCCTAACCCCGCCGACCCCTATATTATATTTATTAACCCCTAACTTGCCCCCCACAACGTCGCCGCAAGCTACTTAAAATAATTAACCCCTAATCTTCCGACCGCAAATCGCCGCCACCTACGTTATCCCTATGTACCCCTAATCTTCTGCCCCTAACATCGCCGACCCCTATGTTATATTTATTAACCCCTAATCTGCCCCCCACAACGTCGCCGACACCTACCTACACTTATTAACCCCTAATCTGCCGAGCGGACCTGAGCGCTACTATAATAAAGTTATTAACCCCTAATCCGCCTCACTAACCCTATCATAAATAGTATTAACCCCTAATCTGCCCTCCCTAACATCGCCGACACCTACCTTCAATTATTAACCCCTAATCTGCCGACCGGAGCTCACCGCTATTCTAATAAATGTATTAACCCCTAAAGCTAAGTCTAACCCTAACACTAACACCCCCCTAAGTTAAATATAATTTTTATCTAACTAAATAAATTAACTCTTATTAAATAAATGATTCCTATTTAAAGCTAAATACTTACCTGTAAAATAAATCCTAATATAGCTACAATATAAATTACATTTATATTATAGCTATTTTAGGATTAATATTTATTTTACAGGTAACTTTGTATTTATTTTAACCAGGTACAATAGCTATTAAATAGTTAAGAACTATTTAATAGTTACCTAGTTAAAATAATTACAAATTTACCTGTAAAATAAATCCTAACCTAAGATATAATTAAACCTAACACTACCCTATCAATAAAATAATTAAATAAACTACCTACAATTACCTACAATTAACCTAACACTACACTATCAATAAATTAATTAAACACAATTGCTACAAATAAATACAATTAAATAAACTATCTAAAGTACAAAAAATAAAAAAGAACTAAGTTACAGAAAATAAAAAAATATTTACAAACATAAGAAAAATATTACAACAATTTTAAACTAATTACACCTACTCTAAGCCCCCTAATAAAATAACAAAGACCCCCAAAATAAAAAATTCCCTACCCTATTCTAAAATACAAAAATTACAAGCTCTTTTACCTTACCAGCCCTGAACAGGGCCCTTTGCGGGGCATGCCCCAAGAATTTCAGCTCTTTTGCCTGTAAAAAAAAACATACAATACCCCCCCCCAACATTACAACCCACCACCCACATACCCCTAATCTAACCCAAACCCCCTTAACTAAACCTAACACTAATCCCCTGAAGATCTTCCTACCTTGTCTTCACCATCCAGGTATCACCGATCCGTCCTGGCTCCAAGATCTTCATCCAACCCAAGCGGGGGTTGGCGATCCATATTCCGGTGCTCCAAAGTCTTCCTCCTATCCGGCAAGAAGAGGACATCCGGACCGGCAAACATCTTCTCCAAGCGGCATCTTCTATGTTCTTCCATCCGATGACGACCGGCTCCATCTTGAAGACCTCCATCGCGGATCCATCCTCTTCTTCCGACGACTAGACGACGAATGACGGTTCCTTTAAGGGACGTCATCCAAGATGGCGTCCCTCGAATTCCGATTGGATGATAGGATTCTATCAGCCAATCGGAATTAAGGTAGGAATTTTCTGATTGGCTGATGGAATCAGCCAATCAGAATCAAGTTCAATCCGATTGGCTGATCCAATCAGCCAATCAGATTGAGCTCGCATTCTATTGGCTGTTCCGATCAGCCAATAGAATGCGAGCTCAATCTGATTGGCTGATTGGATCAGCCAATCGGATTGAACTTGATTCTGATTGGCTGATTCCATCAGCCAATCAGAATATTCCTACCTTAATTCCGATTGGCTGATAGAATCCTATCAGCCAATCGGAATTCGAGGGACGCCATCTTGGATGACGTCCCTTAAAGGAACCGTCATTCGTCGTCTAGTCGTCGGAAGAAGAGGATGGATCCGCGCTGGAGGTCTTCAAGATGGAGCCGGTCGTCATCGGATGGAAGAACATAGAAGATGCCGCTTGGAGAAGATGTTTGCCGGTCCGGATGTCCTCTTCTTGCCGGATAGGAGGAAGACTTTGGAGCACCGGATTATGGATCGCCAACCCCCGCTTGGGTTGGATGAAGATCTTGGAGCCAGGACGGATCGGTGATACCTGGATGGTGAAGACAAGGTAGGAAGATCTTCAGGGGATTAGTGTTAGGTTTATTTAAGGGGGTTTGGGTTAGATTAGGGGTATGTGGGTGGTGGGTTGTAATGTTGGGGGGGGAGTATTGTATGTTTTTTTTTACAGGCAAAAGAGCTGAAATTCTTGGGGCATGCCCCGCAAAGGGCCCTGTTCAGGGCTGGTAAGGTAAAAGAGCTTGTAATTTTTGTATTTTAGAATAGGGTAGGGAATTTTTTATTTTGGGGGTCTTTGTTATTTTATTAGGGGGCTTAGAGTAGGTGTAATTAGTTTAAAATTGTTGTAATATTTTTCTTATGTTTGTAAATATTTTTTTATTTTCTGTAACTTAGTTCTTTTTTATTTTTTGTACTTTAGATAGTTTATTTAATTGTATTTATTTGTAGCAATTGTGTTTAATTAATTTATTGATAGTGTAGTGTTAGGTTAATTGTAGGTAATTGTAGGTAGTTTATTTAATTATTTTATTGATAGGGTAGTGTTAGGTTTAATTATAACTTAGGTTAGGATTTATTTTACAGGTAAATTTGTAATTATTTTAACTAGGTAACTATTAAATAGTTCTTAACTATTTAATAGCTATTGTACCTGGTTAAAATAAATACAAAGTTACCTGTAAAATAAATATTAATCCTAAAATAGCTATAATATAAATGTAATTTATATTGTAGCTATATTAGGATTTATTTTACAGGTAAGTATTTAGCTTTAAATAGGAAGCATTTATTTAATAAGAGTTAATTTATTTCGTTAGATAAAAATTATATTTAACTTAGGGGGGTGTTAGTGTTAGGGTTAGACTTAGCTTTAGGGGTTAATACATTTATTAGAATAGCGGTGAGCTCCGGTCGGCAGATTAGGGGTTAATAATTGAAGGTAGGTGTCGGCGATGTTAGGGAGGGCAGATTAGGGGTTAATACTATTTATGATAGGGTTAGTGAGGCGGATTAGGGGTTAATAACTTTATTATAGTAGCGCTCAGGTCCGGTCGGCAGATTAGGGGTTAATAAGTGTAGGTAGGTGTCGGCGACGTTGTGGGGGGCAGATTAGGGGTTAATAAATATAACATAGGGGTCGGCGATGTTAGGGCAGCAGATTAGGGGTACATAGGGATAACGTAGGTGGCGGCGGTTTACGGAGCGGCAGATTAGGGGTTAAAAGTGTAATGCAGGGGTCAGCGATAGCGGGGGCGGCAGATTAGGGGTTAATAAGTGTAAGGCTAGGGGTGTTTAGACTCGGGGTACATGTTAGAGTGTTAGGTGCAGACGTAGGAAGTGTTTCCCCATAGGAAACAATGGGGCTGCGTTAGGAGCTGAACGCTGCTTTTTTGCAGGTGTTAGGTTTTTTTTCAGCTCAAACAGCCCCATTGTTTCCTATGGGAGAATCGTGCACGAGCACGTTTTTGAGGCCGGCCGCGTCCGTAAGCAACTCTGGTATCGAGAGTTGTATTTGCGGTAAAAATGCTCTACGCTCCTTTTTTGGAGCCTAACGCAGCATTTGTTTGAACTCTCGATACCAGAGTTAAATTTATGGTGCGGCCAGAAAAAAACCAGCGGAGCGTTAACAGCCCTTTTACCGCCAAACTCCAAATCTAGCCGTATGTTACCAAAAGGCATGAATAAGGAATTTGACCTGTTTGTTTTTAAATTATCTTTTTCATATACTTACCTACACCTAATAGGTAAAGAAGTATAATAGGAGATTGTGCGCACATTCTAGGTATCCAGAAGCCCCAAATACAGTGAAGGTCTCATGTTTTATTGTAAATGGAGTAGAAGTGGGGGAAAGCGGGAATTTTTTCAGCGGATAAGCACCGCTAAGTGTATATAGTTATCGTATAATTACAATATTATATAATATCGTAAGAGATAGTAATAGTCAAATGGCATAACAAAATATAGGATGGGGGGGTATCAACTGAAGAGACTAGCTCGTAAAGGAAGAGAGCGTAAAATATAGACTAAGATATGTAGTGTTCATTCTCTGTCTACTTATATAGGCTAGTTTTAGGGGTTAGAGAGAGCATTGTAGGGTTTTGAACTAGGAGGAAAATGCTTATTTAATACATTTTACATAGTTGAGACAAATGACTCCCTCCAGACTGCTCCTACTCCAAATTAGATAGTTGCTCTTTTACATTACAATTTTAAAGCCTTGCCCAACTAATTGAGGATGGTATGTAATAAAATACTATATATCAGACCCTCCTATGGCTAGAGCAAGGCTTGTACGAAGGTGTGTTACTCTATCCATAGAGGAAGGGCATATGCTCACATATAACTGAGGATTAATTACTCAGCTTGTATGGGCTGTTATGATCTTCACATGGGAGTCCTGAGTAAGAGAACCTAATGTCTGAATAGCACTAGGAGCCTACCACGTTTGTGTACTATTTCCTTGTATCCCATCTCTAGGACCACATGTAGTAGTTTGCAATCTAAAGATATAGTGGTGCTTGGGCTGTGGTTGCTTATGATATAGAAAATAAAGTAGGTGCCATTGACACTTAGTATAGCTAGGCAACTATTGATACATGCTAAAAAATGGTAAAGGGTTTAAACTAGGAGGAAGATGGGAGTGTAAGTCATTTTATATGAACAAGTAAGATGGCACCTTCCCGGTAATTCCCCCTCCTTAATAGTTAGCCACTTATTAAGATTTCAGTATTAAAGCATTGCCCAGAAGATTAAGGACTGTACATTAGGGGTGGGCAGACTTTTGTAAGGCAAGGGCTACCGCTAATTTTATTCCAAGTGACGTGGTCCCCTAACTAAAAACAAACACACCATTTGCTGGCTGAAAATTTTATTTTTGCCTCAAATAGAATCTGCTGGCTGAAAATGGTATTTTTGCTACAAATAATATAGCTTTAAAAATCAACCGCGCTCTTTCCTGACTGTGAGAGCTCTCTCTTTACGTTACACTGGTACCATCAAGCAACCTTATCTGTGTACCGTGCCGGCGTATGAATAAGTAGTCTCACAATCAAGATGGCTCGAATCTAGGGCTAGTGGAGTAGTCAAGCCTGGAACACATGGGAAACCCACAGCTCAGGTACAATGATAACAATGAACTATTCTCAGACAATCATAGACAGACTCATTCTACAAAGTAATTTTATTGGTGGGACGCCATGTCAGGTTGATTAGGGGGCAGGTTCTGTTGGCTGCTCTCCATCTGTCTGCTACTAGCTGAAGACTACTGCAAATAGTTGTGAAAGCGGCAGGACCTGCAGGCTCTGTACCGTCTTACACAGCAACCAGAGACTGGTATAGCAGCAACAGCACTGACCTGCACAATCTGGTGACAACAAATTCTGGGGAGAGAAGTCTGCAGAAACTAGCACAGTATAGCTAATATTAGTGTGTCAGAGAAAGTATCAGAGGGCAGCATCAAAGCCTGGTACAGAGTAAGTAAAAGAACCTGAGGGGGAGTAACAGACCCTGGGGAAAAAAACACTACCAGACCATTCACCCAGCAGAGCCTGGTGACAAGTAACGGAGGACAGAACTAGAAAGTAGCAGCAGAATATCAGACAGAGCAGGACCTGGCAGCATCTCAGTCTGGCGCATGAAGAGTCAGTACTATGGACTGACCTCTCTTGAGACAAAAAGTAGGAGAGTTTGGGACAGGCAGTTACCAAAGCTGGGGCAGCGAATTCAGCTACAGCCATGTCGCGCATGCTGAAGTACATACTGCTGTCATAGACTCATAGCCGATTTCAAAAGTTTGCATAAGAGAAACATTTCTCATACATCTACGGTGGCGAGGCTCTTCACTCAGAATCTAGATGTGTGAGAAATATTTCTCTTATTATGCAGAAATTTTCCAGGCGGTCACCTCAAAATTCACTTGCGGTCCACTGGTAGCCCGCGATCTACCTCTTGCCCACCACTGCTGTACACAATGAGATAAAATACCTCAGCCCTTCTTGTGACTAAAGTATAGTTTGCACCAAGGTGGGTGACTATGTATTTAGCGGAGGGGTACACTCTTACATATAGCTGACAATTAACTACACAGCTGGTATGGGCTATTATGTTTTGGTATGGAGTTTTTGAACATAAGACTAAACAGTCATCATTAACAGATTAAGATCAAAAGAGTAAAACAAAACAGTCCGCAGATCTGGGTTAGAGTGAAGTGCAATGTCCAGGATAATGAAATTGTCTTTAATAAACCCTAGATGATAAGACTGCCATTAGATCAGGGTGTGTGCAGCTAGTGTCCCAAACTCATACCTAGGTATCAAGCTAAAAGGTTACCATTATATTGTGGAGAGCTGCAAGGCACATTGAGACGTTACCCAATTCCCCTTCTAGTAGTGCTAATCTTGCAGCAGCTGAAATAAAAGCCCAGAGCAGAGCAAATGGTGAAAGGGCATCCGAGATGCCGGGGACAAGGGCACCAGGTGAGTACATGAGTTTGGTGTTGCATCAATGCCTGCTAAGGAGGTTCTCACAAGAAAGTTTAAGTGACTGGTCGTCACCAGCACATTGAGTACCAGCATGCAATGCTTCGGATGGCCAGACTCATTCATCCATGCTGGTATCTGTTTCCCCTCAGGCGCTCTCCCGGTCCCGGGAGTACAGAAAAGATATGTGTCGTCTGAGTTTCCACATCTTTGGTGCCGTAGGTAAGCTTCTTGTTGCTTCATAGGTGGGGTTCCCCTAAGTGCAGGGGAACATAAAGTAAACTCCCCCAAGCTGAGAGGGAATCGCGGGCTACTATACTGCACTTCATGCTCCACTGTGGTCGCCATTTGCTTCTCCTTGTACTGCTGCTTTTCAGGGCAGGCTTTCATGATGAATGTAAGGTGAGCAAAGTAAATGTACATTTTATGAGCTAGAGCAACCAAGAGGGCTAGCAATTCATTATGAAGAGTCTCATCCATAGTGAGAAGTTTCTTTACTGCCTAGTATTGATAGTGAAAAAATCTGCATTACCTGGCAGACTAGGGGGGGGGGGGTGGAAGCTGATGAGAAAAGGCAGCGGCCGTGCCTATGTAGACGTCCGGACTAGTGGCTCTGTAGATGTAAGTTCCATAATATAGGTATCAGCCTGTTCAGCTATACTTCACACAACCAGTGCCGCTGAGAAGAATGATGATTTTTAAAGTGAAGGATAATTAATTGGTATATTATTGTGAAAAGGCCTGGAGCTCATGAGCTTTGCGTCTGAACATGGCGGTTATCAGACCACGCCCCAAGATCTTAGAATCTTAATGAAATCCAAATCACAGTTCAAGTTACAGGATGGTTTGTTAATTTGAACCTCCAAAACTGGTATCCAGCAATGGGTGGAACCTACAAAGTTCAGAGGTCTCATGCTTCAACATGCCAATGATGCTCCCACATCTGTCCATTGTGGTGCCAAATTAACGTATCAAAATATAGCGTGACTACGCCTTTTGCCTGCATATGTTAAAGGGTGTTCAAAACTACTGTCAAGGTTGTTTAATCTATCCACAGTTCCAACCCACTGCACCAATGCATAGAGCGCCATTGCAGAAAAGGGGGATGGTAATGCCATGGTCAGATGTACAAATTGATTTTATTGGTCCAGTAACTAGGTCATCAAGAGGTAACAGATACATGTTAACAGTGACATACCTATTTACCAAATGGGTAGAGTGCATCAGTGCACCTAACAATAGTGCTGAAACATTGCTCAGCATTGCTCATCAACCACGTGTTTTCCAGATTTGGTTTACCCCAGAGAATCAAATCCGATTGGGGAACCCGCTTCACTAGTGAAGTGATGACCAAGATGTGGAAAATACTAGGGGTTAAAAGGAAGCTCCATATTGCATATAGAGCTGCCTCTAGTGGTGGTGTAGAGCTTTACAACCAGTCCATTGTGAAAATCCTCAAAAAGTTTGTGAGTGAAACAGGTAAAGACTGGGATGTAAAATTACCCCTAGTCCTAATGGCATAACTCCAAGTAGTGCTACTAAGATGTCACCTTTTGAATTGATGACTGGTAGAAGAATGACTCTACCTCAACATCTATTGTACCGCACATCAGACCAAAACTTGAAAAATGCTGCAAATGCACATCAATATGTGGAGAACTTAAGGAAGCACCTGCAATATGCCTTTGCATTTGCTCAAAGGAACATAGAGAAGCTGCAACTGCCGCTAAAACATATTATGATCTCAAAACGTCCAAAAAGGAATATGAAATAAATTATAAGGTTTATCTTTATAGCTTTGGAAGAGATCAGGTGAAGGAGAATAAATTTCTTCCATCATGGAAGGGTCCTTTTGTCATTACTGACAAAATATCTCCAGTTGCCTATAAAATTAGGATACCTAAAAATTTTACGTTTAGGGATAAATGGGTCAGTCAACACCAGAATTTTTGTTGTTTAAAAAGAAAGATAATCCCTTTATTACTCATTCCCCAGTTTTGCATAACCAACACAGTGATAGAAATACACTTTTTATCTCTGTGATTACCTTGTATCTAAGCCACTGCAAACTGCCCCCTAATTTCAGTTCTTTTGACAGAAATCCATTTTAGCCAATCAGTGCTCACTCCTGGGTAACTTCACGTGCATGACCTCAATGTTATCTAAATTAAACTCATGAACTAATGCCCTCTAGTGGTCAAAATGCATTCAGATTAGAGGCAGTCTTCAAGGTCTAAGAAATTAGCATATGAACCTCCTAGTTTTAGCTTTCAACTAAGAATACCAAGAGAACAAAGCAAAATTGGTGATAAAAGTAAATTGGAAAGTTGTTTAAAATTACATTCTCTATTTAAATCATGAAAGTTTTTTTGGACTTGACTGTCCCTTTAATCAGTTGCGAGCGTGCAATCCTGGATCCCAACTACAAGTCATAGAGGGAAAATTAAGTGTCATATTCCCAAATGCACTAAAGAAATATTGTTGTTTAAAGATGCCTAGCTAACGAGCATAAATGTGAGGATTAAAAAAAATAACAGAATCTCTTAATAATAAGATTGTCTATGATGCATACTGTCAGTACACTCACCAAGTACCACTGACTGTAAGCCAATTCCAATACATGTGCCCTACATATATTCAAATTGGAAGGGGGATTTATGTCGGGGTACCAGTGAAGTAACATTAAATAAACTACAAATGTATCAAATAATTTAGCATTTAATTTTAGATAATATCTAAGTTGATATGAATTGATCTCACTATAGCCACTGACCCCCCCCCTTCGCTGCTCAAGACATTTAAGAGAGCAAAAGCAATGATACAATTATTCAATTAGTGAAGATAAATCATTAAACCTTTGAAGCCCAGAGCTTTACAGAGAAGGTAAACATTGCCCTGATAATTACCTAGTCCAGGATGCCCCCTGGGGGTAAGGAGCCCAAGAGTCTAAAAACTGACCTTTGAAGCTCAGGAATATAGTAACTAACACTTACTTAGCAATCAAATATTAGATCACAAAGCCTCTTGGAGATTCTCAATACACATCCTGGTCTGGGAGGAACATATGCCAAAATTCACTTACAGGCATGTGAAAACAGTTTGAGATTTTAAATAACCTATATTAAACATTTTCAAAATATTTAATTCATACCTTAGTATGGTTTAAATATAAATTGATACATCTGTTTGTATAATATTAAATATGAAGTGAATTGAATAATAGCTGCATTGGTAGATTTAAAATGTGTTAAAAAATCTCAGAATAATGACACTGTTTCTGTTATTTCCAGACATCTGAAGAACAGATTGGGCTCCAAATGGGGCTAATAAATGCTGTTACAGGAGTGCCTACCCTGAGTCCTATCATATAGTTATACACTAAATATTTAGAATAACTGGAAAAGATAACAATTGTAAAATATGAATTGAATCCATGCTGAAAGTATAAAATAATCCTTCTAAATCCTTTCATAGAAAATGTGACTTTTAAACACATTTTTAAAATATTATAAATAAGTATATCATGTTTAGTATGGAAATACTCAGATTAAATAGTATTAAATGATCCCATACAAATTGGACATATTTGATTGCTGAGGCAAGAAATTAAAAGATATATAGTAAGCTGTTAACAGTGTATAAAATGAAACTGCATTTTCCTTTGTCTGCTGCCCCCGATGGAATAAAAATTATATTGCAACCAAAAGGTATTTGGCTGCTCAGGGAAGCAATTCCCAAATAACCTATGAGGGACAAGCTTCGGGCAGGGTGTATCCAATATTCTGTGGGAGTGATTAAAGAAAAGAGGGAGTGGTTTATCTTGAATAAGAGCCCACACACACTAGACAAAGGGAGAGACTCAAACAAGCAGCATAACTTTTGACAATTCTTGGACAAGAAAGGTAACAATTTGAGGCCTGTACCCTTGTAAATAGTGAATAAAACCTTATATGACCTACAAGAAACCCCAGAAGCTGAATTCTCATACAGGTTATTTGGTAAAGTATACTGGTATTTAAATATTAATGCTTAGAAATAATTTTTGTATTTTAATACCATAAGTTCATTACAGTTATTGCTATATATATATATATATATATATATATATATATATATATATATATATATATATATATTAGAATTCGACTTATTGTGACTGAATAAGAGGTTATTCCAGGCCAGACATATTGGCATATAAATTGGCTGTTGCATTAATAATATATATAATTTCTAGGCCCAACCCTGTGTGCTCTTTCTATCTGTAGCAGTAATTTTGAAGGAGAGAATACTAATGACTGAGGAAGAATATTAGCAGTAAAATGTAAGAGATTTTCTTAGAGTATTGCGTCTAGAGCGGTCTTCCATATCTTCTAGGCGCAATTGTAGATTTTGTATCTTAGCTTCTTGTTTAGTAAGGACATTATCTTGGTTGTTAAAAAAATCTTCAAGGTCAGAGATTCTATTATCTGCTTCTGTCAATCTAGAGGAGAATTACTTCACCTCGGTTGACAAAGCGTCTAAATTAGCAGAAATATTTGATAAATCCTTTTTAATTACCTCAAATTGGAGTGTAAAGAGTAGGTTCAACTGAGATATCAAGGTTTGAGGATTATATGTGTGAGTTAGGATTTCATTAGTAGCATCAATACTAGCTTCAGCAATTTTACTTTTTTTTCTTTAGATTTAGTAGGCATTATCGGTGAACTTTGTCTGCCTTGTGTGACAATGAGGACGGTTCTCTAAGAAGTAGAATATGCATATTTAAGGTTTTGAGGTTCCAAGATAAAACTGAACTGCTTAGTCTATATATGAAAACTGAAACACTATTGCAAATAAAAGAATATTTTTTTTCAGGATTTTTCAAATGAGACAGCCACAAAAAAGGAGAAATATGTCTCATTTTTGTACACAATTAATCAACAAAGGTGTCTAGGCCCGTATGGTTTACCCCGCCAGAATTATCATTGAGAAAGATGAGGGTAGGATAACTCTAAACACAATAACAGAAGTTAAGGAATGTATTGCTAACCTTGAGAACCCACAGAGCTAGAGAGAGACCCCAATATCAGAGAAACTAAAGAGCAAGATATCTCTAAAGATGTATTCATCTCTCTCCCACTTTTTCTCTATTTCCTTCGTATTGCCCTTTTCGGATATGAGTATAGGTCCCATGAGCCTCTGCACATAAGATTTTTAAGTTTTTGTTCCTGCAGACATCGTCTCCTTTTTGGCTATGTCTACCTATTTTTTTTTCCCCGGCTCTCCCCCTTTCTCTTCCCCTCGCCCTTGTAAATAGACTTTTAATTGATGCTATATGATAGATTTACGTGGAAATTTTAAAATGTTGTCCTGGAACGTTGGGGGTATCTCTTCCTCGGCTAAACGTAAGTTAAAAATAAAAACCTTAGGCAGACTTAGGCCAAGTGTTGTCTTTCTCCAAGAGACACTGCGTGAAAAACTCAGAAATACCCAAGCTTAAATCTAAATGGGTGGGAGAAGTAATTGGAACACCCTTCATAAGTAGGAAAATTGGAGTCGCGATTCTCATAAATAAAGAGTTCACATATAATATTACAAATATTGAGATGGATATAGATGCTAGATATATTATTCTAAAGATACAAATAAACAAGACCAAACTAATATTATGTAATTTATATGGACCCAATAGAGTCTCCACTTTATTTTGGGATAATATGAAGATCAAGCTATTTCCCTATATAAATCAAAATCTTTTTATAGCCGGAGATTTTAATATGTCTCTATGTCCAGAGCTAGAGAGATTTAGTATAGAACAATGAACCCGATATAGTAAATAAGCTAAATACTTTAAAAAATTCTGCAACAAGCTAAAATTAATAGATATATGGAGAACCAAGAACCCGGATAAAGTTATATATACCTGTGAATCCAAATCCTTTAAAACATTTTCTCGAATAGATTATATCTTAATCTCAGAATCCTTATCTATTATTAAATCACAGGCGCATATAAATGATATAATGATCTCTGATAATGCAATTATATCTCTTTACTTTGATACGTTAGTTAAAGTTAAAGATAAAAGTAATAGCTTCTTTTTCCCTAGATATTTGTATAATAATCCAAGATTTACTAATTGGCTAAAACAGAAATGGAAAGATTACTGTAAATTCAACATAGGCTAATACAATCAAATTGAACATTTTTGAGAGGCCTCCATGGCTGTTTTAAGAGGGGAGATTAAGGCATATGTATGTGCCAGGGAAAAAAAAACAAATGCTACTGAAAAGCAAATAACTAATCAGGTCAGAAATGCCTACAGGAGATTTTATAATAATCGTAATAATGATAACTGGGGACTATATATTAAAGCGCGACAGGAAAGCGATATTATTTTAAAACAAAAAACCCAAGAAGAAGACACTTGATTGAATATCCACTTTAGGGCTTTCCATGTGTGCTCTGCTAAATATTTGGCTACACTAGTTAGAAATAGGAAGAGAAAAAACCTTTATATTAGCAGTCAAAGAGGGAGAAAAGAGATACACAGATAATTTAGATATTACTAGAGTACTTTATAACTATTTCCAAGATTTATACTCCGATAAAAAAAGGAATATTTTAAACCAAGAAATCTTTTGGTCCAAAATTCAAATACCTAAAATAACAGTATCGGATCTCTCCACATTAAACTCCCCTATATCAACGGAAGAGATAATGTAAGATATAAAAAAAGCTAAATTAAACAGAGCAGCAGGACCAGATGGCTTACCAGCAGAATATCTGAAAATTTTAGTGGAAGATATTTTACCCACTCTAGAAAAAATGTAATTACTATTTTTTCTTAAATATGCCCATTTCAAACTACTTTTCGGCGGCTAATATTTCACTGATATTTAAAAAAGGTAAAGATCCCGAAGATCCTGCCTCATTTAGACCAATATCTGTACTAAATGCTGACTATAAAATATTGACATCTATAGTAGCCTCCAGACTCTCCCAGTGTCTTGCTAAAATTATTCACACAGATCAAACTGGTTTCATGATATCCAGAAACGCTTCAAAAAATATCATTTTTATAGATTATATTTGGTCCTTAAGGGGAATGAAGAGTATTCAATTGTATCAGGATTCAGCAATACTTACACTTGATGCCGAAAAGGCTTTTGATTCGATAAGTTGGGAGTATCTATTTAGATCGGTGTCTCAGTTTGGCCTTTAAAACCAATTTCTCAGTTTTATCCGTAATTTATAGAAAAATCATGCTTCTTATTTGCTTGTCAATGGCTCGCTTTTTTCAAAAATTATCATGGGTAGAGGTACGAGACAAGGCTGTCCACTATCCCCACTTCTTTTTAAACTGGCCCTAGAACATCTTGCAATTCTAAAGACCGCTGCTCCATAACCCTATCTGCCTGCTCTGAGCAGGCAGACAGGAATCACCGGAATTCAACCTGATCGAGTATGATCAGGTTGATTGACACCTCCGTGCTGGTGGCCCATTGGCCGTGAGTCTGCAGGGGGTGGCTCTTGTGAGCTGCTAGTGCAATGCTGAATAGGGAGAACGTATTGCTCTCCGCATTCAGCGAGGTCTTGCGGACCTGATCTGCACTGTCGGATCAGGTCCGCAAGACCTTTGATAAATTGGCCCCAATGTCTTCTCTTCCTCTTTCAATTTCAATATGTAGAATAGCATCAAAACAGCAACACTGGGAGTAAAGTGCACGTGAAGACAGGGATTCTGCCAAACTCCCCCAATCACGATATAACATAAAAGATGTCCACAGCACTATCTTTCTTCACTCACTTTATTTTCTGTTATGGTACAGACATTAAAACAGCGACGTTTCAAGTGTAATCACTCTTAATCATGCTAGTCCTCTTTCAATTTCAGCTTGTGTAAATTTAATTAAGACTATTATTTTTCCTAGGCTACTGTATCCATTGCTGAACCTTCCTCTATTTATCAGTACTCAAGATTTACAAGGAATTCACTCTGCTTTTTCTAGTTGCGTCTGGAAAGATAAGAAACCCCAAATTGCATTGAAAAGGATGTCACAACTATATAGAATGGCAGGGTTCGCATTGCCTAATATCTATCTCTATAATATCGCTACATTAGCTAAAATAGCTATAGATTGGATGACAGATATAAATGTTTTTTCTTCTAATGATATGGAAAACATCCTGGAACAGCCGTTTTCCCTTAAAGCGATTATACACTGTGTCCCTAAAAAGTTACCGGTTAATATAGATGGTTTAGTATCCATCAAAAATATTATTATAGCATGGAATAAACTCTGTTCTATACTTGGCATCTATCACTCCTATTCAGAGTATCTACCAATCATAGGGAATCCAAATTTTATACCAGGAGTTAACTATGAGTTTTTAAAAAAATGGGCAGATAAAGGTCTTGAATATATTCATCAAGTGCTAATTGATAGTGGCTACATGGCAACTTTTGAGACCCTTTCTCAACAATTTGATTTACCCAGAAACAGTTTTTTCGCCTATTTGTAATTAAGACATTATGTTAATAACATGAGAAGCGATAGGACACAATTTGAGGCTTGGTCCGACATTACAATATGTATACAACAATATACAGCAGGTGTTACATCTATCTCTCTATTATATGATATTTTGCTTGCCAAGCAAAGCCTGCTCTTCTTTAATTTTTTTTTCTCCTAATATTGACCTTTCTAGAATGCATTCAAGTTTAATTGCTACTAAATAATTAGCTATATCTATGAGCTGGAAGGGATCACATATTAAACTTATTAATAATTTCTATATTACCCCGGCTTGCTTAATGAAAATATTTCCATCGCAAATATCTAAATGTTCTCGGTGTTCCTACCCGATAGCGGATGTCCTTCACATGTTTTATTTTTGCCCTAAGATTATGCAGATCTGGGAGAAGCTTACTTTCTGGATAAATAAACTTTACAAGATAAACTTACTCTTGACCCCTTAAATGGTTATTCTTTAAAAGACACAAATAATTGATATTGGTATACAAAATAAAATATTAAATACATTTATACTACTGGTAAGACATCTTACAGTAAAAAAATGGAAAGCCACATCAGCGCCTCCTTTGTCAATGATAATCAAATAAATTGAAAATCAAATTATCTTTGAATCTTATCCTATGAAGACTGCTAAGGAAAATAAAATATTTTTTTTTTTTACTAGGATGGTTACCTATAATCAAAACTTATACACTACAGATTCAGAAATAGATTCTGTTCCCGTTTTTAAGCTCTGAGTCATTTGCAGAACTGGATGTTTTAGATGAATTCCCAGCTGATTGGTACTCATCCCTCAGACAGGGTTAGTATTCAGGATGCTGAAGTATTAAGATCAAAGAGAAAGGGAACATGAATTGGTATAGCTGCCTGTCTAAACATTAGTAATAATTAGAGGGTGCTGAGAGGGAGAGAGTTCAGGGGATTCCCCCTTTTATATACTTTTTTTTCTTTACCATTTCCTTTTTTCCTCCTTTCTCTCCTCCATTTTTATGTTTTGATTAGATAATGGTATCCCTTTGGGGGGGCAACATGATGCTGCACCAATTACTATGAAAGGATATTATGATCCCAGGTGCCTCATTATGTGGGGCATCATGGTGGTATGGTTCAGACATTTTTGCTAAGTAGTAGGGTTCACACTGGGTAAATCTGTTGAGGGTACGTTGATAAATAGTTAATTTAAAACTTTTGTTTTGTTTTTCGTTGCCTGCATAAGCTTGTTGTGTACTTTCCCCCAATTATGTTACTTATATTATTAAGATATTAACCTCCCAATTTTCTTTTTTATGTACCCTGACATGGACTACCAACAATAAAAAGGAAAACAAATAATAATAATATATATAATTTCTGGTGTTTTTAATTGAGCTAAATAGTTTAATTATGCTTTACTGGAAGTTATCTTAAATTTATTGAGATTTAGTAAGATTTGTTTGAAGTATCTTGTTATGTTGTTTAACTAAGCACTGTTAAATTTGCGGTCCATATTTTAGTATTTTCATTGGGATTTTTTAAAAAGTGACTCGTGAGTAAGGTTAATTTTTAGAGGTGCATTTTATGATCTGCTTTGTGTAGAATAATTGTACCCGAATAAGCGTGTATAATTGGTTCATAATCAAGTTTCTACATAAATATAATTCAAGGTGTCTATAAAGGTAACTAATCTAGAATTAAGGAATAAATATTGATATCAATAAATATATTGTTACGCATATACATTTTATTGGTTGGCAGTTGCTAAGATAAGTTCTCCAACATTGTATTGGAGATTACTGCTGATATAATAATATATGATATTGTAAACCTTGTATATACCAACAGCTTTTTTATTAAAACCATGAAACAGACTGTTTTATATCCATTTAAGTGATACTGAAAAGACATTTTATGACCATGCACAACAATAAGTGATATATAAAATGCATATCGGTTTATTAGTCACCTGTTATGTGTTAATGCATTTACTAAATTTAAGTATTTTCCCTACAAGATTCAAGTAATGGATGGCATTTTCTGTTCAAGTTGTAATCAATTGCAAAAGAATAGGTTTCTGCATTTCGATTACAGGCATCTCTACCATCACCTCCTCTCATGCTAGACTATAGGACTTCTCTTGTGCGGCACCAACCCTCTGCAACGCACTTTCTCGTCAGACTTTCCCCTAACCTCTCCTCCTTTAAACACTCCCTAAAGACCTTTTTGTTCAGGGAAGCTTATCACCTGACTCATTATCAAATAAACTTCACTTAACTAACAGTTGCCCTCATCTATCTCATCCATCTGCTCACTAATATCATTCCCACCTTTGCAGTCCCCACCTCCTGTTTTCCATACTCCTACCCATCTAGATTGTAATTTCCCTTAGGAATAGGGCCCTCAATCCCCCCTGTATTTGTCAGTAAAATGTTGTCTTTTGTCTTTTATTGTATTGTTTCTCCGTTGTACTTTTATCCTTGTCCCAATGTTGTCGCGTTATAAATAAAGAATAATAATAATAATAATAATAATATCTGTACTGGGATAACAAAAACTAAGTAGATTCAATGATTATGGCCACTTAAAGGGATATAAAACCCAAACATTTTCTTTTGTGATTTAGATAGAACATTCCATTTTAAAACTTCCACTTTACTTGTATTATTAAATGTACTTCTTTCTGTGTTGAAGAGATACCTAGGTAGGCACCAGGACCACTACATGGCAGGAAATAGTGCTGCCATCAAGTGCTCTTGGAAAACAGCTGCCATATAGTGCTCTAGAAATGGGCCAGCTCCTAAGCATACTACCCTGCTTTTCAACAAAATATATCAAGAGAACAATGAAACATTGATAATATAAGTAAATTAGAAAGTAGTTTAAAATTGCATGCTCTATCTGAATCATGAAAGAAAACTTCATATCCCTTTAACTGCAATTCTTCTTATGCATTGTTTTGTTTAACGCTTTGCACAATCAATAAGCAGCATCTGTAAGAGAAGGGCTTTGTGATGCTTTAGTGAGCTTTACATTTTAATCATTTTATTAGTAATAATTCTAATAATAATAAACTAATTCACCTAATATACAGATCTCACCCTAATAACATTGTGTAATTGTCTAAAACAAAAAAAAAGATTATCTAATTTACCCAACAGGGATTTTTTCCCCCAGACTATTCAAACAAATCTGCCAAGAATTGTTTTGTAGAATTGGTGCTCTTGGGATCAACACTCAGATGCCTCAATAGTTTAATCATTGCTTCAGTCCATTGCAGTCTCACGCTCGGCCTGTTCATCCTGCTGTTTCACAGTATTAATGTTAAAAGTTTATACACAGAATGTAGAGAATCAACACTATTGCTCCCCATGTGTCTGATGTCTTTGATGTGGTTTCTGCACACGCAGCGTCCTTCTGATTTAACTCTGCATTTGTAATATCACTGTAGGTAACTTCTATTACCACTAGCCCTCTGTGCTGGAGAAATGGATGCTCAAATGTATGTTTATATATGCTGAAAAAAGATCAAACACTGGAACCCTTGAGAGGTTGCACACTGAGCTGATATGTATTTGTATATAACACAATCTAAACAAATTGCTACAGTCAACAGACAAGAGAAAATTGTGTTACATATATTTCTCTTAAACAGGCAGTCTACTCCAAAATTGTTATTGTTTAAAAAGATAGGTAATCCCTTTATTACTCATTTTCCCCAGTTTTACATAAGCAACATAATAATATTAATTTTTTACCTCTCTTGTATCTAAGTCTCTGCAGATTGCCTCCTTATCTCAGAGCTATTTACAGACTTGCATTTTAGCCAATCAGTTCTGACTCATGACTAACTTCACAGGACTGAGCACAATGCTATCTATATGGCACACATGAACTAGCAGTGCCTGACGATGAAAAGCTAATACAATGCACGGAGATAAGAGGCTGTCTGTAGTGACTTAGAGATAGGCAGACATTTAGAGGTTTAAAGGTTATAAAGTTTATTAATATAACAATGTTGGTTGTGCAAAGCTGGGGAATGGGTAAGGTGTTATCTATCTTTTTAAACAATAAAACATTTTAAGTAGACTTTCCCTTTAAGAACAAATATCACAATAAGGACTAGGGGGACGATTATCTAAAGGTCTGTGGGCTGGTGAGATTATAAAAGAATGCTCACTAGTCCTATTTCCCTGGTGAAATTATCCACTAAGGAGCGTATACTTCATTTTCACATGGGAAGGAGATGCATGCATTACAAAAGTGCAAAATTAAATTTGTAATTTAAAAATTATGCAAAACAAATGATTTCACTATTCAAACAAAAATACACAAGAAAAAAAATAATTGTTAAGGTGCATAAAAAATGTTAAATGTGTATGTAAATTACACAGGAATAAATTGGATTAAATATGCACAGCGTATTCAAAGGGACATGAAATCCAAATTTTTTCTTTTATGATTCAGACAGAGCTTGGGATTTTAAACAACACTCCAATTTACTTCTATTATCTAATTTGTTTTGTGCTCTTTGTGTCCTTTGTTGAAAAGGAAACCTAGGTAAGCTCAGGAGCTGCTGATTTGTTGCTGGTCATATATACTTCATGTTATTGGCCCACCCAGTGTGTTAACTAGCTCCCCGTAGTTCATTACTGCTTTTTTAACAAAGGATTCTAAGGGAATGAAACAAATTAGATACTAGAAGTAAATTGGAAAGTTGTTTAAAATAGTTTTCTCTATCTGAATCATGAAAGAAAATTGTTGGGTTTCATGTCCCTTTAAGTGCACTGGCACTGGTAATTGTTGGGGTCATTTTTGTAAAACATGGACGTTCCATGGGCGTGTATGAAATTTTCTCTAAAAATCAACATTTTCTAAACATTTCTGCCCTACAATGCTCACTGTTTTTCTTGCAAATGAAAAGGTGGCGAGGTTCTGACAAAATACTCAAAATAGAAAAACACATGAATATGAAAATATAGGTGATTGTAAGATGTTACACGCAGAAAGCAGCGTCATGTGATCTATATTGATTGCAGGATTTCATTTGTAAAGTGCACCACCTGCTCACTTCGCCCTACACATTGAAGTTTCCCAGCAAGCTCCATTCATTTCAATAGGAGACACCTCGCCACTTGCATGGACTGACAATTTTTTACGATTTTTCCGATACGAGGTTCCTACGTAAAAAAAAAAAGACATGTCTGATCTGGCATAGTTTAGATAATCGGCCCCCAAGAGTTGAACCCATACATTTAATAACATAATATAGCATTCAGTACAATTGTTGATAATAATTGTTTTATGGTGAATAAGTGCAAAAAGAAAATGTTCTAATATGTTAGAGCCTTTATTATTTTGCTATTGATAGCATAAAAATGTGTGTTTAACCCCTGCAAAGTCAAAGGGACATGAAACCCAACAATGTTCTTTTATGATTCAAATAGATCATGCACTTTTAAACAACTTGTTCATATACTTCTTTTATCTAATTTGCTTTGTTCCCTCACTATCCTTTGTTAAAAAGCATACCTAGGTAGACTCAAGAGCAGCAGTGCATATATGTGCCTCTTATTATTGGCTCGTCTACTTATTTCAGCTAGCTCCCAGTAGTACAATGCTGCTCACTGACAAAGGATACTAAAAGAATGAATTGACTCAATAATAGAAGTTAAAGGGGCAGTAAACCTAGAAAATAATGTTATATAATTCTGCACATAGTGCAGAATTATATGACATTATATTAGTGCTAGCTTTATGTAACATAATATTGCCGCTTGAATTTTTATTAAAAAAGACGGTTTTTCAGACCCGCCCTCTGTGCTCTACTGAGCGGGTCTGGTTTTCCCTCTGAGCGCATCTGGGCAGCTGTCTAGTCACAGCCCGGCCCAATCGCCCCATTACACTCAATGTAGATTGCTCCTGCTCTGTCTGATAGCGGGAGCGAGCTACATTGAGTGTAATGGCTCGATCTACTGGGAGCTAGCCAAAAACACACCTGGTCAGCCAATGAAAAGAGACAAATGCATGTAGCCAGCAATCATCAGCTAGCTCCCAGATCTGTACATTCTTTTTCAACAATGAGAACGTAGTACATTAAAAAAAAAATTGTTGGAATAAATGTCTATTAAATTGACATGCTCTATCTAAACTATGCAAGTTTGATGTTTCTATCCCTTTAATCGGTATGACAGAAAATAAACATATTTGCTATAGCCTTTAAAGGCTTTAACATCTTTTATCCCACCTGCTAGAATAAGAAAAAGTAGAATGAGTGGCTGTCTCTGCAGAAATGACAAATCTAGATGTTTTTATCTTCAGGCTATGCTCTTTAATTCTATATCATTTGTCATGTCCAGATAATATTTTTTCTGCAACCATAGTTTACACTTTAGCTTTGAGCTACACCATGTTTGTATTCTGAACACATTGCTTGTGTTTCACGTAAACACATTTTCCCTTGTCAATGTGTTATTAAAATGATAGCAATGTAAACTCATAGGGGCCTATTTAACATTAATATTGCCTATTTAAGAACGTGCGAGTGGACATGATCCGATATTGCGGATCATGTCCGCCGCACATCGATAAATGCCGACAGCATATGCTCTCAGTATTTATCATTGCACCAGCAGTTCTTGTGAACTGCTGGTGCAATATCGCCCCCTGCAGATTTGCGACCAATCGGCCACTAGCAGGGGGTGTCAAACCCGATCGGGTTGATTTCCGGCAATGTCTGTCCGCCACCTCAGAGCAGGCGGACAGGTTATGAAACACAGGGCATCAAGCTCCATATGGATCTTGATAAATAGGCCCTATGAGCTCTTCTTTAATAAAATTATTATTGTACTAAACAAAAAAGGTTTTGCATATAAAGGGGCGGTGCTTAAATATTTGCAAATCATTTTGCAAGGAAATATATAAAGTTGTGAACAATACACATACAACAAGAGCGATCAGCCTAGTTACAGAGATGATTTGGAATATATATCACTAGAAAGCACACAAACCTCCCTCATCTACGTTACCTACATATAGGACTTAGTCTTGGTCACACACCCATGATAGTGCAAATGTGCCTGAAGTGCCCTAGTGTAATATGAAGCTAGAGAGTACTGGTAACATTGTTGCTTATGTTTGGGTGGGCTTTGCACTTACCTTATATAAGGTTCTCCATACTGATCCTCTTCCTCTTTGGCTTGTGGATTGCTGCATGGAAATTTTTTGTTGTCTATGTTTTCTTTCAGGTGCAGTTGGGGGCAGCACTGAGTTCTGTTGGCTGCTGTAGGGCTGCTGTAGGTGCTTTGGCTAGGGCATGGTTACACAAGCTAGCTTTTGTATGCCCAAAGATGTCATTTTTGTCTCCCTCTTGGTGGTGCATGTTGTGACGTCTTGTACAAATAAGGCCCTGAAGGTTTTGGAGTCTTGGTATTTTCCCGTCCTGGCAAGGCAGGGGTCGTGGCCCAGATCAATATGTGAGTCCATATGGGTGTGGTCAAGCTAAAGGGAGGGGCATGATGCTGCAGGTTGGAGCTTGTAGCACCTCTCCCTGTGGGTCTGCTAGTCAGTAAATCCCTAATTGGCTATCCCAAAAATTTGGAAAGGCAGAATTCAGCAGGGGCTTTGCAGTTAAACTATTTAGGGCCACTGACCTCTATGTGTTTTGGGTTATAGGGTTAGGGAGCTCAGTTGCGGACACCCAGTTTCTAAATCTAAATTAAAGTTTTATAAATATAAGTAGCGTGACTTAATAAGTGCGACCATATCCATGATCTTTTTTACAAGTTCTGTGTCTCTTGTGTTTATTTGAACATTTTGATAGGTAGGAATAGATAGAAGTAATGGTGTTTTTAACCCTTTTGTAATGATGCATTTAACAAATGTTTAAAACATAATGCCACCCCACAAGAAAAGCTGTTTAAAGGGAAACGACAAGAAAATACGTTTCTGCACTGATGATATCTACGGATGTTTCAAACTGCCTGTTAAGTAAAATTCCTACAACTTAGGGACAGTTACGAGTGGCGCTCTAACAGTTGGACGTGCAGGTATTACAGTTTGAAAGTAAACACAATCACTTGAGCGCAATTTAATTTAATGTGTGTTGGGATAGCACGACTTCAGAGTTCTGGTTAACTGTTACACTTGAATAAATAGTTGCACAAAAACATTAAAATCACATTTAAAAGTACAGTTACATTTATAATAAGACCATCTAATACAAATTATTGGGGGGGTATGGGACAAAAAGTTATAAGGGCTCAAACATATGACTACAAAGGGCATTAACTTAGAGATACATACATACACATGTCTAAATATGTATATATGTATTTGTATATATACAGTGGGTATTGAAAAGAATCACCCCTCTTGAAAATAATCACATTTTGTTGCTTTGCAGCCTGAAATAAAAACAGACACAGTTGTTGTTTATCCAGTTGTAATTACTCAGTGCAACTTATAACCTCCAAGCGAAAGATATAACACCAACATGCCAGGCAAAAACAAAAGACAATTCGAAAACAGAATCACTGAGTTGGAAAAAGTATCACCCCTTAAATTACTTGTAAACTCAATCAGGTGTAGCTAATCACCTTCTCAATGGCACACACAAAGCCATTTGACCTTCAACTGTGATCAGCTGTGGGCATATTGATTAGCTCAGCATGAAAAGAGCTTTCCTGGAGCATCTCAGTCACTGGTAGTGCAACTGAAGCAAATAATCAACTATGGATGGCAAGGCACTGTCAAAAGATCTCCGGGATAATGTTGTGGACAGGCACAAGAGATAGATACAAGAAAATATCAATGGCTTTATCAATGCCTAGAAGCACAGTAAAGTCTATTATTAAGAAGTGGAAGGTATTTGGTACAACACAGATCCTCTCTGGATTAGGACGTCATTCCAAACTGGATGAAAGAGCCAGAAGGAAACTGGTAAGAGAGGCTACCAAGAGGCCCACAGCAACCCTGAAGCAGTTGCAGGAATTTATGTCAAAGCATGGTCATTGTGTGCATGTGATAACAATATCACAAATTCCTCACAAATGTGGCTTGTATGGGAGTGTTACAAGAAGAAAAGCCACTCCTCAAGAAAGGCCACATGCAGTGATGACTGAGCTTTGCCATAACACACCTAGGAGATTCTGAGGCCACATGGAAAAAGGTGTTATGGTCAGACGAGACTAAAATTTAATTATTTGTCCTCAACAACAAACGATATGTCTGGAGGAAATCCAATACAGCTCACCATCCAAATAACACCATACCTACAGTAAAGCTAGGAGGTGGTAATAGCCTGTTATTGGGGTGTTTCTCTGCAGCAGGCACTTGAGCACTTGTCAGGATAGAAGGAATAATGGATCGGGCAAAATACTGGCAAATTCTTGAGAAAAATCTGCTCCCCTCTACCAGTAAGTTGCCAATGGGAAGAACATGACAATGACCAAAAGCACACAGCAAAAATGATCACACAATGGTTGAAGGAGAAAAAGGTGAATGTCCTTGCATGGCCTAGTCAGATCCTAGACTTAAACCCCATTGAAAATCTGTGGCATGACTTGAAGACTGCAGTCCACAAACTGTCACCATCAAATGTAACGGAACTGGAGCAGTTCTGCAAAGATGAGTGGGCAAATATTGCACAGTCTAGATGTGCAAAGTTAGTAGAGACATATCCTAACAGACTAAAGGCTGTAATTAAAGCAAAAGGTGGTTAAAAAAAAAATACTGACACAAGGGGGTGATCCTTTTTCCAACTCAGTGATTCTGTTTTTGAATTGTCTTTATTTTTACCTGACATGTTGGTGTTATATCTTTTACTTGGATGTTATAAGTTGCACTGAGTAATTACAACTGGATAAACAAAAACTGTATCTGTCTTTATTTCAGGCTGCAAAGCAACAACATTGGATTATTTATAAGGGGGTTGATTCTTTTCAATACCCACTGTGTGTATATATATATATATATATATATATATATATATATATATATATATGTGTGTGTGTGTGTGTTTATACATATGTATTTATATATTTATGTGTATATATGTATTTACAGACATATATACATATATAAACACTTAAGAACACATGTAAACATATATAGACATATATAAGTGCACTGGAGCCCTTTGCAGTCAAGTAGCTAAAAACATGTAAAATCCTATTTAAGCATTATTCATATTTAATAAACAGGTAGATTACGAGCTGTGCGTTCATCTTTTAACGCTGAAAAAATTGTAATTTCAGCGTTAAAACAACAACGCAGCCATTACAAGTCTTGTCGGTATAGCTGTACCGCAAACCTTTTAGCCTGTAACGCAACGTCTGTCCCGCACTTGTAAAAATTACTTTTTTTCATGGTACTTCCATAGCACTGCCATTATGAGTTTTGCAGTGAGGCTAAAAAGCTTGCGTTACACCCTATAACGTCAAGTTCCGTACCGCCATCTGAGAGCAGTAGTTATGAGTTTTATGCTATAAAACTGTTACATAAAACTCATAACTAAAACTGTTACAAAGTACACTAACACCCATAAACTACCTATTAAACCCTAAACGAGGCCCTCCCGCATCGCAAACACTATTTAAATATTTTTAACCCCTAATCTGCAGTCCGCACACATCGCACCCACTATACTAAAGTTATTAACCCTATTCCACCGCTCCCCGCCACCGCCACCGCCACCACTATAATAAACCTATTAACCCCTAAGCTGCAAGTCCCCACAACAAAATATACTAATTTAAAATAGTAACCTGTAGGCACAAAAACCTGAAGCGCCCCCCCACCCCCCAAAAAAGTGGGGGGGGGGGAAACTGGGGACATTTTTTTATTATTATTTAGGACAACTAAAAATAAATATTAGATGTAAAACATTGGAGCAACATTTTGTTGGAGTTAAACACAGTTTTGGGTAAACAATAGCAATATTAAAACTAGCAGCATACAAGCTCATCAACAACCTTTGCAGCCAGTGGAAGAAAATATAAAATGTAGGTCTTTTTTCCACTACATGAAAAAAATCTTGTGAACTATGATATTTTTGGTACAAATACACACAGATGTTAAATGTATTTTGTTCTGAAATATAAATATAATATGATGTTGCTCTGAAAGGAAAAAATGGAATGTTGTAGATTATATGTAATCCAGGGGTCAACAAATGTGTTTAAAATTAGAAGGCAGTAAGAATATTTAGGAGCTCTACTTTTAGGACCCAGACAGTGGTATTTGTATATAGATCTATAGTAAATAATCCAGAAAATTCAGGGGTAAAATTCAACTTACCACAAAACACAAACATACCACACTCACTTGATAAAAGAACAGATGAACAATTTTTAATGTGATGTGTATGTATATACTGCATATATATATATATATATATATATATATATATATATATATACACACACACTGTGTATATACACGTGATCGGCGTGTGAATTCAATGTCATCAACCGGAGACTCGTCGGGGGACTCAGGCGCAAGCACAGAGGCAGAAAGAAGCATCGCCGCAAATGCCACTGTGCCGGAACAGAAGGAACAACGCACGCAGAGAGTCACCCGCAACAAGATGAATCGAACCTAGGGGTAAATATCTCCAAACATACCTTAACTGGGACTGAGGAGAGTGTTATAGATAAAGGACTATCATTTTGTCCCCAGTCTAAATGTAATTTTTTCAACTTACAGAGGGACTTATATTCATTTTTTCGAACTATGAAATTAAAGATGTTCTTTGGTAACAATACAGAGGTTGGGAATTATGTTGATATTGGTGACAATAAGATGCTATCACTTGGTAATCTACATTTGAGAAATAAGAGTAGTTTTACACCTACTGTCAATAACGCTAGTATGGATACTTTTATGCAACTAGTGCTTAAGGATGTGGAGCCGCCTGGAAGAAGACCTTCTCCGCCGGACTTCAGGAACGGTGAGTATTTATTTGGGGCTTAGTCTTATGATTTTTTTTATCCAAACTCAACAGTGCAGAGAGAAACTACGATGTGGGAGAATGAGAACTATTGGCCATTAAACAGCTCTTGAAGAATGTAGGCATCTGCTTGAGGGTGCCATCAATCCCGTAGTGGTGTATACTGATCATAAGAACTTAGAGTATCTACGCACTGCCAAAAGGTTAAAACCACGTCAAGCAAGATGGGCCCTTTTCTTTTCCTGATTCGAGTTACAAATTACCTATTGTCCTGGGTCAAAAAACGGAAAGGCTGATGCTTTAACTAGGATGTACACCTCTGATACTGGTCCTGTATCTACCAATCAAGAGACCCTTCTTCCTTCTGAATATTTTATGGCTTCTCGTCAGTCTCTCATCAAGGAGATTAGACAAGCCAGTGTTACAGTATCCACAGAGGCAGCTCATTTACTTCTGGATCATGGTCTTCGTTACCACCAACATTGTATATATGTCCCTGCTAGCCAACGTGTACCCATAACGAAGTGTTGTACCTTGTCCTAATTCCCTTCCTACTATTTGACTTCTTGTTTTTTTACCTTTGGCCTGACCCCCATTTATGATACCTGCTGCCTGGACTGACCTTTATTATCCTGACTACGCCTTTTGGACCTTCCTTATCTGTACCTTGCCTTGGATTACTTGCTCTTTGCTATTGGGCTTCACATCCTACACACAGGGTAGCCCTGCTTCCTGACACACTCTCACCGTAGGTCCTCAACTGCCAGGATACTATAACAAGTTACATACAATAGTCCATATAAAGCACTCACTGGGCTTCAGTCATCAGGGAAAAAATCTTTATTCAATGTGATGTTTCAGGATAAAAGAACCCCTTCTTCTGACAAACAAATAGTGCAAAATACAAACTTATATAGGCCTGATGACCCTCCCCCAAGACAATTCCCAATAAAAAAGAGTTGTGTGCAAAAGAGTGATACAGAGCATGTGTAAAACTGTCAAAGCTCATTGTTAACAGAAAAATGCAGTTAGGAGCCATCTACACAGACCCACAGGCACGTCTCTAAGATCATGCGGCCAGTAGCAGTGAAGTGTGCTTTAGCCAACACGCCCATAGGGGCATAACTATCATAACAGTGCTATGGCAAATGTACACAACAAACGTACCTGAAAGCATCAGCCGAAATGTCATTATTGGATTAAAAGTGAATGTTGGAGCTGCCTGGAAGAAGACCTTCTCCGCCGGACTTCAGGAACGGTGAGTATTTATTTGGTGCTTAGTCTTATGATTTTTTTTATTTTTTTTATTTTTATTTTTAAGATTAGGGATTTAATGGGCTGGAAAAGAGCCGATTGCCCTTTTAAAGGCAGAAAAAGAGCTGAATTCCCTTTTAAGGGCAATGCCCGTAAAAATGTCCCTTTTAGGGGCAATGGATAGCTTAGTTTTTTTTTTAAATATTGTGGGGGGTTGGCGGTTTAGCGGTTAATAGGTTAATTAGGTTTATTGCAATGTGGGGGTTTAGGGGTTAATAGGTTAATTAGGTTAATTAGGTTTATTGTGATGTGGGAGTTTGGCGGTTTAGTCTGAACAACCAGGCGGCAAGAGGTCTTCATCCAGGCCGCGAGGTCTTCATCCATCCAGACGGCGTCTTCTATCTTCATCCAGATGGCATCTTCTATACTCATCCAGGCGGCATCTTCTATCTTCATCCCGGTGGCGCGGAGTAGGTCCATCTTGAAGACATCGGGCATGGAGCATCCTCTTCATACTGTCGCCGCTGTGTACTGAATCTTCAATGCAAGGGAGCCTTTTCAAAATGGCATCCCTTGCATCCTATTGGCTGATTTGATTTTGGAAAATCAAATCAACCAATAGGATGAGAGCTAGTGAAATGCTATTGGCTGTTCAAAACAGCCAATAGGATGAGAGCTTCTGAAATTCTATTGGCTGATTTGAACAGTCAATAGAATTTCAGAAGCTCTCATCATATTGTCTGTTTTGAACAGCCAACAAGATTTCACTAGCTCTCATCCTATTGGCTGATTTGATTTTCCAAAATCAAATCAGCCAATAGGAATGCAAGGGACACCATTTTGAAAAGGCTCCCTTGCATTGAAGATTCAGTATATGGCAGAGACCATATGAAGAGGATGCTCCACGCCGGATGTCTTCAGAATGGACCAGCTCCGCCGGGATGAAGATAGAAGATGCCGCCAGTGAGATACAATGTTTATAAATCTTTACTTTTTGCTTCCACCTAGGTTCCTATGCTATCACCTGTGGCCAGGGCCGGATTTACATCTCAGGTGCCTGTAGGCACAAAAACCTGAAGCGCCCCCCCACCCCCCAAAAAAGTGGCGGGGAAAACTGAGGATATTTTTTTATTATTATTTAGGACAACTAAAAATAAATATTAGATGTAAAACATTAGAGCTTAAGGTAATTACAATTTTCCCTTTTATGGAGATACAACAATACATACACCAATTGCAATATTTGTTGTAATGGAAGCTACACCAAAAATCAATATTTACTTAACTCAAATGGCCATACAATTTCTATTATGTATAACAAAAACAAATCATGTTAAACTTTTAATGCAAAATATTCTAAAGAAAACCCTATTTAAAGGGATATAAAATGTGACAGTTTGCTAGGGCATTTTGTTATTGCACTAGTGCTTGCACAGAAGTGTGTTAGCCTCTTCCAAAAGAGTTAAACACATAGTCAATGTCCGAGACAGCAATACACACATCTGTGCAGACCCAGATGGGCTCATAGGACATGTTTACTGACAAGCCATTAGTGTATTGCTTTTCTGGAGATGACTTTTACTATGTGCTCAACATTTTGTTGGAGTTAAAAACAGTTTTGGGTAAACAATAGCAATATTAAAACTAGCAGCATACAAGCTCATCAACAACCTTTGCAGCCAGTGGAAGAAAATATAAAATGTAGGTCTTTGTTCCACTACATGAAAAAAATCTTGTGAACTATGATATTTTTGGTACAAATACACACAGATGTTAAATGTATTTTGTTCTGAAATATAAATATAATATGATGTTGCTCTGAAAGGAAAAAATGGAATGTTGTAGATTATATGTAATCCAGGGGTCAACAAATGTGTTTAAAATTAGAAGGCAGTAAGAATATTTAGGAGCTCTACTTTTAGGACTCAGACAGTGGTATTTGTATATAGATCTATAGTAAATAATCCAAAAAATTCAGGGGTAAAATTCAACTTACCACAAAACACAAACATACCACACTCACTTGATAAAAGAACAGATGAACAATTTTTAATGTGATGTGTATGTATATACTGTATATATATATATATATATATATATATATATATATATATATATATATATATACACACTGTGTATATACACGTGATCGGCGTGTGAATTCAATGTCATCAACCGGAGACTCGTCGGGGGACTCAGGCGCAAGTACAGAGGCGGAAAGAAGCATCGCCGCAAACGCCACTGTGCCGGAACAGAAGGAACAACGCACGCAGAGAGTCACCCGCAACAAGATGAAGGGAACCTAGGGGTAAATATCTCCAAACATACCTTAACTGGGACTGAGGAGAGTGTTATAGATAAAGGACTATCGTTTTGTCCCCAGTCTAAATGTAATTTTTTCAACTTACAGAGGGACTTATATTCATTTTTTCGAACTATGAAATTAAGGATGTTCTTTGGTAACAATACAGACGTTGGGAATTATGTTGATATTGGTGACAATAAGATGCTATCACTTGGTAATCTACATTTGAGAAATAAGAGTAGTTTTACACCTACTGTCAATAACGCTAGTATGGATACTTTTATGCAACTAGTGCTTAAGGATGACCAATAACGAAGCCTAAGCCTCAAGATAGAGAAAGTGCGCTAACAAGCTAAAAGTATACACACCACATTAAAAGATATTTAAATTTATTAAATGAAATAGACAAATTACATAAAAACATATATAGAAATTAACGGTAGGGACGTCTCCCTTGTATAAAAAATAGTAGTCCGTGCAAATATTTGCAAATAGCAGCTAACAGTTAGTAGGATGTAAATAAATGTTAAAAAACAATCATAATCTTAAATGTATGGCATAACACTGATAATATTCATAAAAGCAAGGATTATTAATGAAAACAAGCACCAAGTTCAGAAATATAATCACAGTGCAGATGGCCGTGTGCAAATGAGCATCAATATTGTAGCATTACGGCTTGAATTCGTAACAAATTGGTGCCACAAACAGATGCAATGTACTGTACCGTGAGTCAAGAGGGTACTCGGAGGGTGTTACCGAGGAAAGGAAATCTTACGGTCAAAGCTTGGACCTCGGCTGTAGTGACTGCCGTTCCTGGAAAGTAGAAGTGTACAGACCTCTGCACATGTGAGTCGGCGTCTGACGTCACAAACTTCCGCTCTTCTCAGGTAATGGATTGTCGTTCCAGCAGCGTGAGAAAGAAAACAGCTGATTGCTGTGTGCTGATGAAAACTTGCTGCAAGAGCAGATTTAACTGCTGTAGATGTATCCGTTGTTCCAATAAACTGGTAGGGCACAAGTTATCCCTTACCTTGGGATATACAAAGATACTGGTAACCCGGGTTAAAGTTGCAGTACAGGCTGTACTGAGATATCCCTTAGTGTTGCAAAGATACAATGTCACAGTGTCACATATGCAAGCGACGCGTTTCGCCCTCCCTTGGCCATTAAACAGCCATTAAACAGCTCTTGAAGAATGGAGGCATCTGCTTGAGGGTGCCATCAATCCCGTAGTGGTGTATACTGATCATAAAAACTTAGAGTATCTACGCACTGCCAAAAGGTTAAAACCGCGTCAAGCAAGATGGGCCCTCTTCTTTTCCTGATTCGAGTTACAAATTACCTATTGTCCTGGGTCAAAAAACGGAAAGGCTGATGCTTTAACTAGGATGTACGCCTCTGATACTGGACCTGTATCTACCAATCATGAGACCATTCTTCCTTCTGAATATTTTATGGCTTCTCGTCAGTCTCTCATCAAGGAGATTAGACAAGCCAGTGTTACAATATCCACAGAGGCAGCTCATTTACTTCTGGATCATGGTCTTCGTTACCACCAACATTGTATATATGTCCCTGCTAGCCAACGTGTACCCATAACGAAGTGTTGTACCTTATCCTAATTCCCTTCCTACTATTTGACTTCCTGTTTTTTTACCTTTGGCCTGACCCCCATTTATGATACCTGCTGCCTGGACTGACCTTTATTATCCTGACTACGCCTTTTGGACCTTCCTTATCTGTACCTTGCCTTGGATTACTTGCTCTTTGCTATTGGGCTTCACATCCTACACACAGGGTAGCCCTGCTTCCTGACACACTCTCACCGTAGGTCCTCAACTGCCAGGATACTATAACAAGTTACATACAATAGTCCATATAAAGCACTCACTGGGCTTCAGTCATCAGGGAAAAAATCTTTATTCAATGTGATGTTTCGGGATAAAAGAACCCCTTCTTCTGACAAACAAATAGTGCAAAATACAAACTTATATAGGCCTGATGACCCTCCCCCAAGACAATTCCCAATAAAAAAGAGTTGTGTGCAAAAGAGTGATACAGAGCATGTGTAAAACTGTCAAAGCTCATTGTTAACAGAAAAATGCAGTTAGGAGCCATCTACACAGACCCACAGGCACGTCTTTAAGATCATGCGGCCAGTAGCAGTGAAGTGTGCTGGAGCCAACACGCCCATAGGGGCATAACTATCATAACAGTGCTATGGCAAATGTACACAACAAACGTACCTGAAAGCGTCAGCCGAAATGTCATTATTGGATTAAAAGTGAATGTTGGAGCCGCCTGGAAGAAGACCTTCTCCGCCGGACTTCAGGAACGGTGAGTATTTATTTGGGGCTTAGTCTTATGATTTTTTTTATTTTTTTTATTTTTATTTTTAAGATTAGGGATTTAATGGGCTGGAAAAGAGCCGATTGCCCTTTTAAAGGCAGAAAAAGAGCTGAATTCCCTTTTAAGGGCAATGCCCGTAAAAATGTCCCTTTAGGGGCAATGGATAGTTTATTTTTTTTTTTAAATATTGTGGGGGGTTGGCGGTTTAGCGGTTAATAGGTTAATTAGGTTTATTGCAATGTGGGGATTTAGGGGTTAATAGGTTAATTAGGTTTATTGTGATGTGGGAGTTTGGCGGTTTAGGGGTTAATAGGTTAATTAGGTTTATTGCAATGTGGGGGTTTGGCGTTTAGGGGTTAATAGGTTAATTAGATTTATTGTGATGTGGGGGTTTGGTGGTTTAAGGGTTAATAGGTTAATTAGGTTTATTGCAATGTGGGGGTTTGGTGGTTCAGGGGTTAATAGGTTCATTAGGTTTATTGTGATGTGGGGGTTGGCGGTTTAGGGGTTAATATTTTAATTATGTTATTTGCGTATTAGGGGTTAATTACTTTATTATTTTGCGATGTGGGATTTTGCAGTTTAGGTGTTTGTTAATACTTTGTGCGGGAGGTTAAGTGTTTTTTATTTATTTCTTGCGGGCGGTTACCTGTTTTTTTGTTATTTTGTGCGGGTAGTTGCATGGTTTTTTTTTTAGGCTTCGGGTTTGCCTACACTGCATTCAGGTGGATTACGAAATTCTTTCACCACCCTGCGATTTTCGGAATCCACCGGGATTCAGCTTTGCTGCATCCAGGTGGATTCTTTTGGCTGCCTTGCGCAGCCAACATTTCTTTGAGGATACATGCGCAACTGGCGGCACCGACAGACGTGTTACAAACGCAATGACAGTATAGATATATACACACATACATATTTAGACATGTATATATCTGTATCTCTAAGTTAAAGCCCTTTGCAGTCTTTTTTTTTTTTTTTCTAACACCTGAGATCTCATATCTTTGGGCCCTTATAACTTTTTAAAATATTTTTTATTAGGTAGAGTTATTTTGAAACACAAACAAAACTAAGAGAGTGCTGTACTCCAAAGTCCAATATGTTAAAGTCTTACTTGCAAAGGATGTGACAGGCTAAATCTAGCAAGTAGTCATTAACATAAATTGCTCCAAAATTGTATAATACGGCAGGGGCTCCTGGTTTGCAGCTTCTGTACATTTGGGGTGTTTAATGTATTGATCCACTAATTAACCCCTTCATACGGGGGGGGGGAGTTCTTAGATCAGAATGAAGTTCTTATGTAAACACTTCCTGGAAAAATGAAATAATGTAATCATTGATGCGATCAAGTAATTTCAAGGCCGGGATTGGATAACGGGGAAAGCTTTCCCTGCAAGCCACACCCCCAGTCCGATTTTTAATTTGCAAAAAAGATGGAGGCTGCAGTACACCATATAAGGTAGGATGTTCCATGCCGCCATTCTGCGTTAAAGCCCAGCACTGTTAGGATGGCATGGAACCCTTGTTGTGAATAGAAAAACAACTCAAAGGGGAACTAAAGAGATATATGTGTAAGCAAAATAAATTGATAGTGAGATGGGGGTGATTAAGGGAAAGGACCAGGATAAAAAAGGAGAAAAATGGGGAAAAAGAGATACAAAGTTGAAATTATCAGTGGGAGCTGAATTGGCTAGAGAGAGAAAATATTTTTTCTTGCCATTTTAAAGGATCGTTAAATAGAGTAGAATTGCATAATCAACAAGTGCATGATAAAAAGACAACAAAATAGCTCTTACTCTGAAATTTAAATGAGCAGTAGAATTTTCTGGCAAATTTCAAAATGTACTTAAATTTGCCATCCTCATGTGTCATGTGACATCCATCAGCTAATCACAGACTCATATGTGTATACACTGTGAACTCTTGCACATGCTCAGTAGTAGCTGGAAAATGTGCATATAAAAGGACTGTGCGCAATTTGATAATGGAAGTAAACAGCAAAGTATCCTAAAATAGCAAGCTCTATCTGAATCATGAAAGTTTATTTTTTACTTTAGTGTCCCTTTAATGTATGTAAGGAAAATAATCCCATAAATTGTGTATTATTTTATCCAAGGGCAGAAGGAGGTAGCCAAAATCTAATTCACAAACTTGGAAACTATAATCTAATTCATCAAACATTTTGTTGCCAATGTAGTCAGCCACTGCAAGTTCCTTACAGAGATTCATGGTGCTTTGGGGAAGGTGGTGGATTTACAATCATGGACAAACTCAATAGCCTTGGGATGTAGCCCAGGTTTTCACAAGCAAACATTAAGCTGGGATGTTGTTTATAATTGCAGGAGAAAGTTATTCTCATAGGTGACAGCTGTACATTTTTCATATTGGATTACTCTTCTGTACAGTCACAGATGAGCAGTATGTGTATTACCTGCCATATATGGCTTTATATTGTCCCTGCAGGATACCAATACATTCTATCAGCTCTTTTCACTCTGAGTTTTTTCATCTTCATTTGGGACAATCATCTTGAGAAATATGACTGTTAAAGCCAATTTAATATAATTTATGAGATGTTTGGCAATGTCACACAGTGTAGGGAAGTCACAAAGCCAACTTTATGTTCTCAATATTTTCAGTGCAATAAAAAGTGTAGATTTATAAATCATCAACTATGGTTTTTGCAATATGCAAGTTGCCATATTTAGGTCCCACAAATAAATAGAAAAGGCAGAACAAGCTTTGGTATGGTATCTATTTGCATAATAAAATACATAAAATTGCATAAGTTGTTTTTTCTTATAGCATATTGTTTTATCTTTTATTACTGAAATGTTGAATCACTGTTTCTAAGCAGTAGATTTACCTCTAGCATGTTAGACATGACTCTTGGCAGTGGGACAAAACACTTCTGATCTTTCAAGTGATAGAGGTGTATGTGAATTATAAATAGATAATGTAATATTTTAAAAAGAATACAAAATTGAGGTACACAAAGAGCAAAGGGCAAAAAAGAAATAAATATTTAAATGTGCAGACAACATTAGAACATTTGTGCTTAAAGGGACAGTCTACTTCAATTTTTTTATTTAAAAAGATAGATAGTCCCTTTATTACTGCATACTAACGCAATTATATTAATGCATTTTTTATTTTTACCCCTGTGATTACCTTGTATCTAAGCTTCTGCAGACTGCCTCCTTATCTCAGTTCTTTTGACAGACTTGCCTTTTAGCCAATCAGTCCTGATTCATAAATAAGTCCACGGTACTGAGCACAATGTTATCTATATTTCACACATGAACTAGCATTATCTAACTGTGAAAAGCTGGTAAAATTTACTGAGATAAAAGGCAGCCTTCAAGGGATTAGATTCTAAGAAATTAGCATATGAGCCTACCTAGGTTTAGCTTTCAACAAAGAATTTGAAGTGAACA